>NW_024870571.1:115243-168092 GCF_013358625.1 Macadamia integrifolia
AAAAAAAAAAAAAAAAGAGGGGCTTAAAGTGGGTACTTGATGTAATCTTACTATAATTGGATCTTTCTTTTGTTTTTAGGTTATGAAATTTACCCTAATTTGAAATTTATAAGTTATAACTTTCATTAGGGATTGAAAGCCTTCACCAGCCATTAATTAAAGAATAATCACTCATGCAGAAGACACCACTAACTGGCCAGACTTGGACCCACTTTACAGTAATTGGTCATTACTACAAATTATAGTGATTTCTTCAAGAAGATAGAGGACTTCAAGCAAAGTTTAACTTGTCATTTCCTAGCGAGAAGATGATGATGAAGAAGAAGTTAAATTTCCATCAACTGGAATGTACCATGTACTAGGTAGAGTAATAAACCCCAAAAAAGTTACCTTTTTAAGAGGTCTAGACGATGTACTATCAGAGCAGGAACAAAATATACTGGAAGATAGACCGGCAATGCCCTTCCATAGGCTTGAACTAAAAAGGAAATGAAATGTTCAGCACAAGATTGATTTCCATGAATAATCTGCAGAAACATTTAAATAATAGCATCTCAGTTTTGCCTTTTTCTTTTTCTTTTTAAACTAGTAATAATACTCAGTTGTTGAAGTTTCAACAACACTATTATAGGAAATACTGAGGAAAAACTGCAAAAATGATCAAAAAATAAAGTAATCACTGCAAATTATTAATCCATATGTGCCAAACAAGGAGTTCCAAGAACTGAGCAAGAACAACAAGAAAGGGAGTCATAATTTACGGAATCCGCTAAAAAATAAGCAGCCAAAACACTCCCAAAAAGAAGTAAAAAAGAAATAAAGACAGAAAAGACTAGAAAACTTAAGATTTCAATTGTGACTTCCACCATTTCCAAAAAACAAGCAAAAGGTAACAATAGATGTTTACTATGACATACAAAAGATGCTGAAATAATCTTTTCAACAAGACAAGACTGAAGTAAAAGTTGTTTTTTACCAACAAAAGGTAGCATTTTGAACATTTGAAGATTCACAAATTTTGAATATAATTTAAATCAAGCAAGCATAAACATCACGCCAAAGAGTTCTTGGAACCTAAGGGAGGTCTGGTCTTCAATGCAATGCATTCAACTCGTGAAAATGCATGTGTTGTTTAGTTGGGAGGGGGATGGAAGGATGGTTTTCTAAAGCCCAATTCTCAGAGAGAGTTTATTATAACTTCCCATGCCGAGAGGAATCAGAGATTGCTCAAGCGCCATCATATGGAAGAGTGCCGCCCCTGTTTCACTTCAGTTTTGTCGCTGAAGAAGTTACTAACACAATAACCCTTACTCAGTTTAAGGGAAAGGATTTTTCTCCAGCTAGCAGATGCTCTCTCTGTTCCATTATGTTTGGTGTTGGTTTGATCCCTCCACCCCTCAAAGGGCCTGGTACCAGCTTCTCTATAAGGACACAGTGGAATGGCTATTGATTCCTCACATAGTTGTCAAAGTGAGCATTCAGGCGCCTTCTTGAGTCTAGGGTAACACCACGCCTTCTTTGATGCAAGAAAGACAGCCGCCTTGGGTGCCAAGGCTTCACTTTGTGCCCCTGTGAGTTGTGACAACACAGCTTATTATTTAGTTTTTTCACACTTTATGAGTTTACGCTGATTTGTGTTCAATGCTTTGTTTTTTCTTGAATATGCTTATATTATATCTTATATGTTGGTTTTCTCATATTAGGTCAGTACTAGTATAATTATACCATAGTGCACTGATGGCTTCTATATTGCATATAAGCATATTTATATCAAACTATCATTGCTATTGTTGAGTTTAGTGCCTAGCACTAATCTTTAAAACCGATAGGGGCTGATAGGGGTATTTTGAGTCCCACCGGCCCCCATATTTTTGTGATATGGCTTTTCTTATAATTGGGCAATCGGGGTACTATTGTCTTTTACTTTCAGGACCATTTTAATATAAGTAAAGGACTAAAACCTTCGATCAACCTATTCTGGTATGATTGCAGGTCACTCCTCTCTTTTGGGAGTCTCTTTCAATTGCACCTCTCTCTGCTCTTTTCTTCTTCTCTTCTTTCCTCTATTTCTCTGTTTTGATTACAGGTTTCTGGGATTGTAACAGCTATATTATATATATTGCATGCCTAAGTCACCTTGACAACTATGATTCATCATGCTATGTATTGGCTTCTGGGGAATGAAAGGAAAAGAAGTTGTGGGCAAAAGAAGTGTCGCTTGGATCTTTACTGATATTGGTTAATCTGTCAGACTAGCGTCCATCTCGAAAGAGTTCGAAGTTAATTTTAGGAAGCTCAGCAATCATCGTTGCCTTTGCTGGAAAGCTGATATGGGTCCATATATTTAGTACTTATGGTATAGCCTTGCTTTTGTACTATTGTTAAATTTGGGTCCTAAAATGAAATATATCCTTTTGTTGCCAACCACCAAGAAAAAAATAAACACAAGTTATTGCACCGATTGTCACTTCTACCAGACATAATGCATGTCATTAAGATGAGACAACCATAAATTTAGGGAATGCATACCGAACATGGCACTATCATTTGAGGATCTAGCTTTATGTTGACACCCTTGGACTTGTAGCACTTCTCAATCCCATCCAAGTTGGTGAAAGGGATGCTGCTTGCTAGTTCTTTGACCCCTTGCAAGATAATTGACTCCTTTCCGCCATGCTTATTAAGAAAAGATCTGTACGATGGAGGCAGACTGTCTTGCTTCAATATGTATGCCGACCTTCAAAAAAATTGAAATTGATTGTATTCAGGCCTGAATCTTTCTTCCTTAAGCTTTCCAAGAAAGATGACAAGTAGGGACATATAAGTATATAACCATTCGCAAATATCAATATCCAAGAGCATTGTGAGAATCCCTTTCTTTAGGGTTTGGCGGTAGATACTAAGGCAATCTTTGAAGTATTCTTTATGAATTTTAAAGGGTAATCTGTCCTCAGAGCTGAAGAGGCTGTTCCCAGTTACTAGTCTACTTGGATTCCAAGGTTGCAGAGGCTTGCATCAACCACAAGACCCAGTGTCTCTGGTGCAGCTCTAAGCAATTGAGAACCACAAACACAATTTTTACTGAAGCTTTTGAATACATAAATAAGGGGATATGAAAGAGGGAACTGGTTGCAAAATATATAAGACCCAGTGTCTTGGTGCAGCTCTAAGAAACTAACCACAAACATATATATATAGGGGAAGGAATGTTAACCATCCGTGTGGCTACTGCGCCAGCGTGTGGGCCAATGGGAAGCAAGGCACAGGCATCTTCAGTGCACGTACGGGAGGCAGCTGGGTCTTTTCATGCCCAGTTGTGTCGGGACATAGAGGGCACTAGACGGTTAGCATTCTTTTTCCCATATATATATATACATATATATATATATAGAGAGAGAGAGAGAGAGAGAGAGAGAGAAAGAGAGAGAGAGACTGGATATTACAGCTTGAAGAAGCAATCTAACGAGGGAATGTTTAAGTGTATGATAAGTACAAGGAAGTTCTAAGATATATTCGGTCAGTGGCTTGGCCACATGCTCTATTCGAAGTATAATCAATCCCAAACAACACTACAGCAAGTGTAATTTAACTAGATATATAAGGGGCAGGGAATTACTTCCTAGAAACCTTTTTCAACTCCTACTCCTCGAGGATTGGATGCTATATGACACCAGACAAAGTAAAGAATTACTCGTTATCTATTAACATTTAGCACTGAATTCTTTTTCAGACACATCACTTGATACTCATTGTTTTCGTTCTCCTCCCCCCCCCCCCCCCCCTTTTTTTAGAAAAATGTCAACAAACAAAATTAGAAAAGTGCAGAAAGAGAAGGTAAGAAACCCACCACAGAAACAGTTAATTACATACAAGACTACGAGACAAGATCCCAAAATGCACTGAATCTATAAGTAGTACATTAGCCCACAACTAACAAGATAAATCACTTAGCAATGATAATGGACAATTTTCAACATCAGTGCACTTAATGGCTGGCTATGGAGAGTGGCATCAGGAGAGCCCAAGAACAGCATCACCTGAAGTAATTTCCTTCGACTTCATGCTCAGGTTTCTTAGAATTTCCAGAGCTCATCTACTTTCTCAGTTTCCAAGTATCCACCCATTTTCACTGCAATAGATCTTCCATGTTTACCCAACTTTCACTCATAACCCCATATTTTCCAACCAATCAAGGGCATCTGAAGACTCGAAGAGCAGGTCAGTGTGGAGGAAGGCTGCTATACAATATGTCCAACCATCCAAGAAAAATAGCATCAGAGGAGAAGGGGTTCATAATTTAATGCCAGTCTTACAGAAGTCACTTGGGTTCTGAATGCCCAGTCCTCAGCTCCTGTTGATTAACTAATAAGTCTCTAAAATCATGTCTCTGGCTGCTGTACAAATAAAAAAGATTGCCTTCATGGGCTCTTAGTCATGAAAAAATTTCTCAAAATTTTAGAGGTGGCCCTGATTCATTATAACAGACGTAAAATTCTTCATGAACTACCCAGTAAAACTCCAAATTCTGCAATAGGATCTGGACATATTATACCGAACCTCAGATTGCTCACACAGAAGTCATGTCTCCAAGTCAATAAAAGCATGGGAAAATCCTATGTTCCACACCACTATCATGTCATCCTTGTAAGCAATAAGATCATACATAGCCTTGAAATTCAAATTTGAGTATTATTTTCCCACCAGTGATCTGCCAGAATTTGAGGGCATTACTTTTTTCACACATTATTCTAATCCCTTACATAATTCAAAAGAAAACAATTTGCTCACTGTATGTTTGATTGCTTGGTTTATCTTCTTGACACTTGGATACTATAGTTGCATTAACATTTAACAACATTACTGACATAAAGTATAACCCAATGAAGTAACCACTAATCCAGTTAAGGTCATGAGCTTCAAAGCTATAGATTCATGTAAAAAAATTGTTTTCCACAATGCAGAAACTACTATAGTCCTTGAGCTCGTAGGTGCAATGAAAGTTCCAGGAGGTCATGATAAAGAAAAATTCTCTATTTCGAAATAATTTTATGAATTACGATTTTTCCACAACATACAAGGTTCAACCTCATTTAAAGAGCAGGCAAACTAGGATAGATCCTTTCAAAAGGAAATTGATTGTAATCAACAATTGGTGAAAAGAAAAATATATAAGAATCTAAATTTAAGCACTACAGAAAACGAATTATTGTTGAATTAGATGTATCTTTTCCCTCGGAAGGGTACGTACAGGATTTGGGAAGAAGAGAGGCACATTAGGAAAATGTCGCCATGTGCCCACGTCAAAGGTTTACAAATGCGTCCAAATCGTTTGCTTTTTATCCCACATCTGGATGCTAGTACAGTAGCTCGCATAAGAATGTATATGGCTAAGGCTGTGTGCTGCGTATTTGGTCCAGTCAAAAGCATCGAAGGCCCAGCAATAAGTCCGGCTAACAGTGCTCTCCACCCCGCCGTCCTGATCCAGAATGAGATATAAATAAAATGAGCACCTAGAATACCAAATCCCTTTTTCTTCTATTCTGGCGAATAAATATGAATTACATGATCAAACTAGAGCGATTCAGCTAGGAGAAATGAAGAAGAGGAAGCTGATGATGAACAATAAGAATAGTTACATGCCTACGATATCCTCCTAAAGAAGCTATACACTCATCAACAGAAACAAATGTGCCTGCAAAAGTGCCGAGGAAGAGGCCGTATCTGAGAGTCTCCTTGAGGGCTATAACAATCGCCTCGCTGTTCGGAATCACTCCAGGCTTTCTGAAACCGGGGGAAAGGAAAATCAAAATCATAATCACAGCCTGAGTCTGAACCAAAGATAAATTTCAGAAACTCTTGCAAATCATCTAGAGGTGGAAAAGGACCTTCCTCCACTCAACCGGACGAGGATCGAAAAGGCCGCGAGTCCACCTTTTAAACCTGCTCCAATGGTAAAACCCTTGGTGGCAGCGGCAACACATCTTCGTAACTTCTCCCAGTCCCTCTCATATCTCAAATCAGAACTAAGAAAAGAATGATAAGATGAGGAAGGAGGGCCAGATTTCCCGCAATGAGGACAACTTTGTTCGTCCGATACAGTGCGGCTCTCGCCCTGAAAACCACCATTTTCGCCGGAAAAGCATCTGCAACAGCCGACAGATGCATCGGTTTCGACACAGGTCGGAGACATGGTGAGTGATTAGGGTCTCAACTCTCGAGAGTTCATCGCCATTACAAGAATTCGAGAGCTGCAGAGACGGAGCCGAAAAAGCGAGTGGGAAGTTCAAAGCTTTTCAATCACCAAAAAAGAAAAAGTTTAAAGCTTTCTAAAGTTTGCAGAATCTAACAAATTAAAGCGTCACACGTGTGAATCGTTTTTCTTTTTAATTTTTCTGTGGTTTATGGGACAATAGGCGTATTTAATAAATAAATTAAAAAAAAAAAAAGGCAAAGAGGTGTCACGCGTGTGGCGTTGCGCCACAGGAAATTTGTGCCAAGTCTGGGGCGTAAAATAGTGACGTGGTTGTACCTTTGTTTTTTCGTAATCAACAGCATGTTGACAAAAAAAAAACAAAACGGAACGGCCAGTGTCGGTTAATTGATTTTTTTTTTTAGAAAACAGGGATACATAGATCTGTCTATTAAGGTCCAACATAGTCCGTTCGAAAATGGTATCTAAATGGTTTTGGCCTCGACCATTTTTGTGCTCGGTCTCGAAATTTAGAACCTTGACCAATGGTCGGAACCCAGATCCTCTCTGGTACATATTCAGTTGGGAGTATCCATCGAATGTGCTTTGGAGAGGATCTCATCCCATGGGAGTTTGGTAATTGTTCTTCGATTGAGCATGGTTCAAGGAATTAGATTCTGATCACTGAAATCGTCTTATTTATTGAGGAATCAAAGTTTTAGATCTCGAGATCAAACAGATTGACATGATTGTGAGAGTTTCAATCTAGACTGAAAAATACCCTCTCCAACCCATTATGCACCCAACACCCATCCAATGGTTTGGAGGACTTTGGGCACATACATCCATGTGTTGAGGTACATGTTCGATTCCTCCTAACAATCAAATGGAGAGTTGGACATCCAACGCATTAGAGAGGAGTTAGATCCCAAATGTAAAAACCAAACCCTCCATGCTCTTGATGCAATATTCTCTCACAACTTCATTCTGGTCTAATCTACTTCTATATTAAACATTTTGAGGTGTCCTGTGACTAAGGTACAATGGTTGTCCAACACGAAGAGTATAAACGGAGGTTTCATAGGGAAGGATTAATTAGAGTTGTGAATGATAGTTATGACACATAATACAATAAACCATATACATAAGCTAATCCATTGCCACACTCCATTAATGTTGGAATTTTATAGTCCAACCATGAAAAATATCTAAAAATTGTGGGTTTGAGATGTACCATCGATCACTCTACTAAAGATTGTAAACATCCCTTATAATGTAAATCAGGTATTTGTAAAGCATCCCCTTTGAGCCCATCCATTAAATGTTGCATTCACTTGGAAGGCCACCTTGTGACTTTAAAAGTTGTAATCAACAAATTAAGAGAACTTTTCGAAAACTTTGATGATAGGTATACGGTAAACTAGTGAACAACATCAATAGGGACACATCATGATTTATTATACAAGAAATATATAAAGGTCATTTAAAAAAATGATAAGAGAGAGACATAGTAGATGCTAGCTTACGGTATACCGACAACAATATCCAATTTTTTTCTGATAATTTAAAGAACAAGACGAGAGAGAGAGAGAGAGAGAGAGAGAGAGAGAGAGAGAGAGAGAGAGAGAGAGAGAGAGAGAGAGAGGGCACTTCCAAAAGTGTTTACCAAAGGCTTGTCTTTTTTTTTTTTTTTGTTTAAGGGAATTGCCTTTAAGACAAGCCTTTCCAAGAGAGTCCAAGAGGTGAGTCTTATGAGTTGAAATATATAATTTAATCATTGCTGGTCGACCGCTTCCTCCCAATAGTCATGACAATGTTATTGGGAGACTTTGTCTAGCCTTCGGCTAGAAGATGGCAGGTCGATCAGTACCTATTTTTTGCTAGATATAAAATATTCATCAATCATTTTTCTTCGCACGTTTGTGGAGAGTAAAAACCCTTTGTAAATCAAACATCCAAGGAGATGTTTGTACCGTGAATTCATATTTGTTTGTCATAATAGGAAAAAAAATAATTTGGTATTTTAGGTACCCATAGACGAGCTTACTACGCTAAAGATAAGTGGTGGTTGTGGTTAGATTATTTTACCGTTTATAATACCTGCTTTTTACAAAAGCCTAATGGGAGGCTTACTTGCGTCACTCACCTAAAAACTGTCAAATTCTTCAATCAGTAGGTTTCGTATATTACTCTTAAGCTCACGAGTGGAATGTCATTCCAATGTTGTTTAATGAGTCAAACTTTTATAACCGTCCACTGTGAGAAAATTATTAAGGCGGCCCAAATATTATAAAGTGGTAAACCTAACAGAGGCCAAGTATTTTAGACAACTATACCTTAAGACTCGTGCACACATGAATAGGTTACGGGAATATGATATTTGATTGAGTTGACTCTAATATTTGAGACTAAGGGTACACATGCTTGTAATCATAGAATTTAGATAATTTATGTGATGACTATATGTAACAACTTGTTTGATTCTTAAAGTTTCTGGGTACTGACATCACTCTAGTCAGGCACTCATCTGTCAAGTATCAACTTAGTCTTCATTGTATGTCAAAACAAAGGTTTGAAAATTATGTGAAAATTTTAATTATTTAATAATATTGTTAGGATTCTAAAATGCTAACTCTATCTTATATTCCAGGGAGTTAGTGGTGTGGGACTCGAAGAAAGTTTGACTACCTTCATAAAAGTATATATTTTTTAGGATATTTGGATATCTAATGTGAGGAAATGGAAAGATAAGACTTTAGTCATGGAAAGATAGACTTTAGTCTATCAGGGTTCTGTGTAAATCCAATAAGTTATGATAGGATTCTTGAGAAGAAGTAGAGGGAAAGTGAACGTCATAGAATCGTTGAGCAAATTAGAGAGAGGGAAGAGATAAAACTGTTAAGTCGAACCTGACAACAATACCTCTGGAGCTGTTTGACTATGGACTGTCTAAGAAAAACAATTTTTACAAGTTTAGTCCTTAAGAAATAAGGAAATGAGAGTCTCCACGTAAATTAGGGTATAAAACCCCAAATAATCTTTTTTTTTTTTCTATTTTTTATTGGTCCTAGTAAGAGATCATGTCATGTCATGTCATGTTGTGAAATTGAAAAGAGGGTTCGGTAGATCAGTTGGTTAAATTGTGTGTGCGTGTGCTTTTTTTTTTATTACATTATTACATCCTTAGTATTTTGAACTTCAAATCAGACATAAATGACAACCTAATGCACATATTACTGTATCAGACTAAAAATAGGTGAATTCCAAAATAAAGGTGAGAAACAGTAACCATGGACTAAACTAATAAAGAAAAGGTATTCTACAACCACATTAAATAAAAATTAACCTAAATTCTCATAAGTAAACTTACCAATCTAAAATGGATTTACCTCATAAGCTCTCATCTTTTTTATCAAAAAAAAAAAAAAAAAAAAAAAAAAAAAAAAAAGAAGATCCATGTCTTTCTCCATCATCCTTGAAAAAATAGAGAGTCCAGTTTTTCTTTGCCTAAGGGGAAGCCGAATTCCTATGGCCACGATGAATAGGAAATCCATTTATCGCGGGGCTTGAGATGCGTTGGCATGAAGTTTTCATAAGGATATTTTAAAAGATACTAAAACCCTCTAGGGATTTTGTGAACCAAAGTATGCTGATTGAACCATCCTCATGAGTGTTGGAAAACATTCTCCATGATACTTTGTCCTCGATTTAATTATTCAGTTACCCTATCTCATAACAAGTGAGACCTACCCCAAACTTTTCCACCCTTTAATTCCCAACAAACGAACGGGCCTCGCGTATCATTCTTTATACGTGGGGAATCCACAGAATTGAGGGTATAAAAGTGAAAAAACGGATACCTTCTTTTGCAACCCTGAATCAATTTTACGTATTTTTCTCCTTTTATACGGGTGGCGTCTTACTTATGGAAACAAAATTAAGAATTGGAGAAAAGAACGGATACTTTCTTCTGCAACCCTTTCTTCGACTGCGATCGATTGACGACAACGGTGACTGTGTTGTCGATTTCGACTCCATTAATAGTATCCCCAAGAACATCGCTCTTCTACAAGAGGAACAGGTAGGTATATATATATATATATATATATATAGAGAGAGAGAGAGAGAGAGAGAGAGAGAGAGAGAGAGAGACAGAGTGGCTTCCAGTTCTTTGGAGGAAATAGCTAGAAAAGTAGTTTATCGACTTGCAAAGAAAAAGTAACGAACAAAATAGTTGATACTTTATTTACGCCCGCAAGATTTTTCTCTTCCCCTTTTCAGTCTGTAATTTATGTGTTTTAAACTCTGAATTTTGGTTTAGGAGTGCCATTGAGGTGAGAAGATGTCTGTAGCACCTACCGGTCATCTTAATCTTGAAGAATCTCCATCGAGGGGATCTCGAAGCGTGGACTGTTTCGAGAAATTGGAGCAGATTGGTGAAGGAACATATGGGTGAGTGTAAATGGAAATTGAAAACAAGCTTCTATTGTTGATTCACGAGAAAAGTTTTTTTTTTTTTTTGTCTATCGTTTCTAATCTCACTGTTTGTTTTCAAGCAATCGCTCTGTGCATAAGGTACTAGTGCAGTAGTTCTGCTTCCTCTGATTGCATGCTTTATTTTTTATTTGTTTTTTACTGTATTCAAGTATATGTGATGGCTGATTAACAGTTTCTGGTCATACATTGTTTCGGAAGATTCATTGGAATGGGTTGTAGGATTTATGGGATGGTCATTAAGCGATTAAATGCTTGATTCTCCTCTACTCAATTCGGATATTGGGTTTTTTTCTGGAGTGTTCCTCAAGTTGATCTAATAGGCAGCAGTTCATGTCCTTGATGAGTAAACTTAGTTAGCTTAGGTTACGAAGCCATAAAAGAAAGATGGTGTCGCCTGACCCCAACATCAAAAGAATCACTACCTGTATTGTACCTTGTACTCAGACCGATAAACCACCTACCAGACACCAACCGTACAATCCATCTCCTCCCTCAAGCAGAGAAAGTTACCACATTAGAAAAATGTAATCTTTGAGTTACCAGAGACAGAAACAATGAAGTAATCTTCCTCGAAGAAAAGAGTATCACCTAATTTTTGAAATTGTCTTTACCTACATAGTATATCACTCTTGAAAAATGCATCATAGTATCTAACATCATTACAGGGGTGACTATGACAGAATTATGAGGACAAGCAGTAGAAATTTATCCAAAAATTTTCCCTTGTGCAGGAAGAATAAATTTCTTCAGGGTCAAGGGGTATCCGTTTCATTTATTGACAACATGCTGAATGCTCTGATTAGTGTTATTAAAGTGATAGAGAGATCATTTACCCCCCAATGAAAAGTGCTAGAGAGATCTCAAGGAATTTCATCTGGGATGGTGGGTTAACTACGAAGACCACCTAATTGTTGGGCAACCTTGTGTAGACATCTGAGGAGAAAGTGGTTATGAAGATTTCCTTGAGATCCAGAGAGTTTGACATACTGTAGTCTAGTCTAAATATGGTTTACATTTGGATGGGTGGTGTTTCTACCTGGCTAGGGAAGTTATATTATTCTGTCCCTGTTTGATGGTAGAAGGGGGGAATTTAGAGCCTGGGGTTTGGTGATGGAAGGGAGGACATAGATGCAGGCACAGATAGTATGAGAAAATGGACCAAAGAATGCTGGTGCTTGGTGAGGAGGGTAGTTGATGATCAAAGTTGTGTTGCAGTAACTTGAGAAAGTGTGGAAGAAGGATTCAAAAGGCACTGTAGGAATGCCCATCGACATTATCTTTATTGTTTCATGCTCAACCTTGCAAATGTCGAATAAGGGTGATTCTTATTCAATGGGAAGAAAAGCTAGAAGAAACTCCATTAGATGAATTTCATGGGGATTCCTCTAGAATTCGATTTTTTTTTTGTGCAATTGGAAGGGCATTGGTTTCTGAGGTCGGGAGCTCTTCTTGTGAGATCGATCCCAGGTGATAAGAGCAGGGAGGGAATATTTACTGTTGTTGTATTACGATTTTTCTTTTCCTATCTCATCTTTCAATAAGTAGTTGCAGGCGGTTTCCTCTATCTTCTATTCGGCTTGGCTTGCAACGAAGAGCTCGACTTTGTTGTAGTACTTCTCGGAACATGGTAGGTTGCTTTGAGGTAGAATAAGAAAAGAGAGACTACTTATGGATTTACAATTAATATGAATGGGACCCTAGCGAGTTTAGGGCCACGTGAACAAACTTGAATTCCAATTTGGAGTGGGGATGGCGGAGAAAGAACAACAACTCCATTTACTTGAGGAAGAGATTGAAATGGTGGACTAAAAGGAATTGTCAACTTAGAGGACGGGGTTGCCTCGTGGTGCGAAGACATTTGATTTGAAAGGGAAAGTGGCCCTTTTGAGTATGTTTAGTGAACATATGAGACATTAGAGAGCCCATAAACTCCTGATTTAGACATGAAAATAGGCCATTTCGAACCTTTTCATTCATGGAACGAGTAGACCATCACTTCACACCTCACGGCACTTGGACGTCCTACCTATCGAAGTTCTGTTCATTCAAAAACCTTGTATGAGAACTTGTACGAGGAAGGATTTCCCGCGACACAATGGTTCTTCTATAATAACTTAGATTTTAGACCTAGGCACCGCTATGGATCTGATTGTACCCGCGTGGTAAGGGATCAGTTTTTGGAGCAAAAAAAGTGCCTTAAGGGTGCTGACAATCATGATGAGACCCCTTCTTATGTTAAATCCTGCATTGATATATCTTGGCATGGTGGGCCGCTCGGAGCCACCTCTCAAGAACCAAGCAACAGAAAAGCGCGCTAGTTGATCTACAAGCATCCTTGCTTCTTTGGTCTATGATCAGCTCACAAACCCATTATGCATGCAGTAGTTTGATTACTGGATTATGAAAACTAAACTACTTAGGTTTAGATCGGTCAGTTAGAGTGGATTGCATTCGACAAGATAAGCTCTGCTGTGAGAGAGGGCAACTCATGCTTTAAGTTCGAAAGTTGGAGTTGCTCCTCATCGCCCTAGAGCATTGAAAATTCTTATCTTAGCAACACCTTCGCCCAAATAAAATAGAGATTGTCTTTTGGAGAGATGCTCGAATGGTTGATAGCTCCAGTCTTGAAAACCGGTATAGTTCTCTATTCAGAATTATCGAAGGTTCGAATCCCTCTCTCTTTGTTTTCTCTACCATTCTCTTAGGATGAAATCCTCCTCGAACTATGATTGATCTGACCATTTTCTTTATTCAAAAGCTGAAAAGTAAAAAAGGATCTCTTGTTTCTGGTTTCCATTCCCATAAGAATGAATACCTCGCATTTCTAATAGGCATGAATACAACATCTATAGGATAACTTCCATTTCGAGAGTTGGATTTGTTTCTGCCTTTTGTTGAACCAATTTCATGGCTCGATAAATAATTTGATAAGCCAATTATTTTTTTCCGGCCAAGTTTTCATTTGTGGGACTTTCCTTGGATGGCTTTTGATCTTTTGTGGGTTTTCATCGAGGCACTTTTGCGTAGTGGCCTATGAGTTAATGCTAGATCTGGATAGAAAGATGATGGGCTACAATATTATCATAAAATTAGACATGTTGAAGGCCTATGACTTAATATCACACCTATTACCAAAGGCTATAACAAAAGACGAATCCGCATTAGCAAACGCATCCTTATCCGAATATGAAGAAGCAGACGCTGAAGATTAGCTGACAATAGATAGGAAAGGGTTTCAATCGAAGCTCTTGAACCTGTTTTGAAGTAAGTTGAAGATTCGGTTTCCGATCTGGTTGATGTTTTGACATCTTGAATCGAGGTGGCTTTGAACTCAGGTAGAAGTCACTATATAGGGAAGAAGCACATCCTGTACCTTCACCTGCGAAGCACTGCGCTCCTTATTACGATAGACTACTTTCCGATTGAACTATTAAAGACATACTATTGGGAGTGGGAATAAAAAGTTCCAATCTTTAGCCCTTAACTCAATCTTCCACTTCGTTTTGACGGGTAACTAGGACCAACCAGTCAATGAGATTTTCATTTGCTGCAGTGTGGTCTATGATCAGGGCATAGGAAGTCAAAATGATGGCACACAACCTAATAGTGGGATCCCCCTTGGTGGTCCCCAGTTAGACATTACCGTTAGTTTAGGCAGACTCAGGTAGCGAAAAGAAAGAGAGAAATGGTGGTGATGGCGCCTATTGTGCAGCTTGATTAGTCATTACTCACTTTACCAATCCCTTGATAAGTAACCCTAGGCATGGGCCTCTTGCTGCATTCCACTCCCTATCAAATAGGGGTTGTTGCCCACATGGAAGCGGGACAGAGATGGAAGAGACCGGACGTGGGAATAAGAAGGATTTCATCTCGTTTCAAGCCTCTTGTGAACAAACTGAGCCCACCCCGGTCCTACCTAGGAAGATTCAGATGAAAGTCTAGAAGTTGGCCCTCACTAATGACCTCCCTCCCCATCTATTGCAATTAATGAACAGAGTAGCCTTGAGAAAAATCCATTTTTATTAGATTATACTTGTTAGTATGAAGGAATTGAAGTGATATCCATATGCATAAAAAAGCATTTTGGTGGACAAAAACTGCTTCGTTTTGTGGGTGTTCCATATACGTCTGCCTTTGCGCGGGTATCCCTATATTCCTTCCTCTTATAATTGCCCCTTGATAAATGATGAGTTCTACTGATTTATTTAATAAACTCTCTAATCATTCTATGTAATACTATACTTTCACTACCATCTTATACACATTGCATACAACGCCATTTGGCATGAATTATTTATTATGTTTAGCCTCTTCCCTTTTTGGAATTAGTTTTCTGAATGTTGAACCAGAAACAGAATGTCCCACATGCCCGTAAAAAAACTCATGATTCGTCAAATCCCTTTAAAAGATCATGTTTAAAGATTTCCAAAAAGTCTTGATCATCACCATTGAGAAACGATTGCTATCAGGAGCCTTTTTATGCTGGAGCATTTCAAACTCTATAGGAAGTAGAGTCATCATATAGGTTAACTAATTTCTTATGCCTTGATTGAAATGAATTTCTTGTGTTCGAAAATAATATTTATGTAACCTAACTTTGGGGCTACTTTTAGAACATCAAGACTTGTTCATTTAGCATCATTTTGGTGAAAGTTTATTCACTTTGTCTTCTAAGGAGATCAAGATCTTCCAATTCTGAGTTGATTGAGAAATCTCTGCTCGATTCACTGCAAACAACAACCATAATCTTATCCCAACTAAATGGGGTCGGTTACACGGATCCGATATAGGTATAAGAATGTAAAGAGGGTACATAAATGAAATAAAATGAGGTAAGAGAAGAAGTGAAAGCAGTAGTTAATGTAGAATTAGAATCACAAGTGATCTTATTCTCAGGCAGGGTCTGGAATTCTGGCTGAATAGAGAAGATGTCCTCCAAAGGCTTGGTTCTAGCTCTCAAACACTCTCTCACAACATATGAATAAAAGGAAAATAAGAAAAGAAAGAGAATTTTATGGAGGGTTGAGAAGGGGGTAGAAGAACTAGTGAATGGGCATCTCACCCTCAAGTTGAGGCATCTCACCCAATGCATCCCACAATACAACAGCATAACCCATCTTTTTTTTTTTTTCCATTAATGTAGCCCCTTACAAACTTATATAAAAGACTCAAAATTGACTCAAACACTAAAAAGGAAAGGCCTAACCCAATCCTTAACTAATTGGGAAGCCTAAACTGACTAGGAAACTGAAATAACAAAGCAAATAAACTCAAAATAGGACTCTTAACTAACTAATGAATTAAATCCCGTTTTTCTACTTCCTACCCATATTTTAGGCCCATTAAAGTGGCATATTATAAAGAAAACCCATGGGATCAAAGGCCCAACACATACATAGCCCAACCTAAGGCTTATTTGCAATAAAATAAACATATTAAGTGACTTATCTGCATTAGTAGTCATAGAAGCATCACAGGGATATCTCCTACGAGGGGTTGGCTACACGGGTCCTTGTCCTCCACAAAACTCTATCCGTGGTTATATTAGAAGTGAGTCCTTCCAATTGCATATCTTTTCTTACCACTTCATCAATAGTCACTCTGGGCTTGCCCCTACCTTTTATGGTTCCAACCAAATGAATCTGGTCACTCCGTTAGTTTAGGCAGACTCAGGCAACGAAAAAAAAGAGAGCAAAGGTGGTTGACCCAGTGTATGTCATCGCCGATGAAATAGTCACTCCGCTTTGTATGTCATTGTTGGTCGTAAAATTCTTTGGCAGAATTTTCCCTTGAGTTTAATAGGCATGCGCTTGTCACATAACACTTCTGACGCACCTCTATCTTATCCACCCCAATATAATTCTGCGGGCAATATTATCCTCTATATCACCCTCTTTGTTTATGTTGGACCGCAGTTATTTAAAATAGTCACTCTGAGGTAGCTCCCGCTCCATAATTTTCACCACTCTGTTCCCTCCCCTAGTTTGACTAAAATGGCACATCATGTAATTTGTCTTCGTTCTTCTTATCATGAAACCTCTTGATTCTAAACTTGATCTCCATAGCTTCAGTTTAGTATTAATCCCTTCCACGGTCTCATCTATCAAGACAATATCATCGGCGAATAGCATATACCATGGGATTGGGTCTTGGATGTGCCTGATTAATTCATCCATTATGAGTGCAAACAAGTACAGGCTTAGAGCTGATCGTTGGTGTAATCCAATTGAAATTGGGAATTCGTTACTTTGACCCTCTGTCATTATGACGCTTGTTACCGCTCCTTCATACATACCCTTAATTATATTCACATAGTTATTCACGCCCCTTCTCTTCTCTAGGACGTGCCAAATGAGCTCTCTCAGTAATCTGTCGTAGGCCTTCTCTATGCTCAATTCACTAAGACAATATTGTTGTTAATACATGTACCGGAGGGTTATTATTGTCCTGCTGTACGTTTGTTTGTTTTTAGCTGACCACGATAGGGGGAGTGTCCCTATCGTGTTGTGTTTGTCTCTTTTAGTTTCCTTATTTCTTTGTAACTAGTCTTAGGCTTGTACACTTTTAGTAGGACTTCTACTGAGAGACTATTTCTTTGATATTATAAATGAACAGGGATAGTCCATGATAGACACACTGAATCTATTGTGGTTCAGATTTCTCTCCTCCATTATTTCTTCGTAATTAGTCTTAGGCTTGTACACCCTTAGTAGGACTTCTACTAAGAGACTATTTGGTTTGATATTATAAGTAAACAGGGATAGACCACGATATAGACACTGAATCTATCATGGTTCAGATTTCTCTCCCCCTCCTCCCGTCGTTCTCTCTTCACAACCGCAGGTACTGGTTTCGTTACGATTATGACGTGACAAGTTATCTTTTTCTAAGAGTTTAAGTCAATAGATAATTTTTTGTTCACTTCTATATTCCTTAATTTTGAAGCACCCGTGTAAGTGGATAAATTTGTAAACTGAGTTTGAACTAATAAGTTGGAGTCATGGTTCACAGAATTAGAACATTGTTGGAAGAGTTAGAACGTGGACGTAGTGTTCAGGTTTCGAGTATGTTAGTCTTGAAGTTCTAGAAGGCTTTCTTTTTTTGTTTAAAGAGTGAGTGCAGATCTTTGGGACTTGGTAAGTCAAAAGGTTTCTATTTGCAAAGCATTATATTCTTATTGCTTTATTGACTTCAAGTTGAGTGGTAGCTTTGAGTTGCTGCTATAGTGGTTGGTGACCGGTTTTATTGCCCTTCGTAACTAAACCGTAGGTAAGATGTAGCAAATATAATTACCTATTTTTCTCTTCTTTTTCTTTATACTGTAGTTCTGATCAAATATTTGGCCTGCTGCTTGTAGGACACTTCCACCAAGCGACTTATTTGCAGGAAGTATTTCCTCCTTGAATCAATCATCCAGAAAATCATCCTTCATTTGGTGTGGGGATTTAAGTTTAGACTTTAGATCATCCAGAGCCAAAGGAGGAATAGCTTTAGAGAGTAGAGATTCCCATCCCTTATTTTGTCTTTATCATAAATCCCTACCTCCACCTACCACCAGACTATCTTATTGTATTTCCTTCTTGCATTTGCTTGTACATGAAAGAACTTGAGTTTTGATAACCAACTTGCAGTGTACCGTCTTAAGTCTTTGCTTTCGTCTGCAGTCTAAAAAGTTCAATTTTTAAGCCTTTATCTGCTGGCTTTGTCTTCTTCTAGCTTCCTCTTTAAGGCCCTCTTTGGTATCATTTTTCTTTTTGATTACATATTTAACAAAAATCTTTAATGAAAACCATTTTTTATTAAAACGCAAATATGGTTTGGTAACTACTTGAGAAAATTGGTTTTTTGTGAGAAATAGTTTGGTATCCCTATGTGCAAAATGATTTTTTGAAGAAATGGGTGAAAAGACGTTCCTTTCACCCATCTTCCTTATAACTCTCTTTTTCCACTTTGGGCTGAAAAAGAGGGGGGCAAGGGGCTCAGATTTCTAATTACAAAGCAAATGACTACTTTACCCCTCCATATTTAGGACTTTAAGCACCTGCTTATTAAAGTTCAGCGCAAAAATAATTGAAAATCAATTTTGGCCAAAACATATAAATGACTCTTGATCTTTTCTTGGTTTGTGTTTTATCAATTTTTTTAAAATAGGAACAAGCTCCCTAAATGATACCAAATGCAACCAAAACCGTTTTTGTGAACAAAATCAAAAAGAAATATGATACCAAAGAGGGCCTAAGGTCAAGTTAGTTTGTGGCACTGTATGGTTTAGCCTTGTTCATTTTAGTTCCCAAACTCCTCATATACCCTTAATTGTCTCATTAGGTTTAATTTTCTTTCCACGCTAAGTTATAGGCGTAACTAGAAGAGTTGGCTTTTCTTCACCTTCCTAGGATAGCAAGTAGCTGATCTTCAAGCAATGTTTTTACAAATGAGGACTCCACATCCATATGCATTTAGTTATGATTCTACCATTTCTAGTTCTGCCACTTATCCATTTTAACATCCATATTTCAACTAAACTTCCCCCTCCCCTCTTTTATTATGCTTCTTGTTTCATGTTTGTCCAATACTCTGCTCAATATAGCATTGTTAGTCTGGTAACTCTCTCAGAAACTTTGCCCTTCAGTTAATGGCATGCTGATGACACAGCAACCCAGCATTACTTTAACTTATAATTTATTATTGATTTACATGAATAAAACAATACCAAAACAGGAACGAAATACAGAGAATAGATGATCAGATTTAGGAGAAATCAAATTAAACTAAATCAGATGGATGGTGTGGCGGAAACTCAAGTTGAGTGCAGTAAACATGTAGGAGAACAGTAGCTGAAAATTAGAAATTGATCCAATGGTTGGATCAGAAAAAATGAGACAATCATAGTCGAACCAGGAGAAGGGTATAATAGGAATTCAACACATCAGAATATAAATCAGAAAACAGAAATATGTTGAATAATCAATTCTGATCACAGAGTATAAATCTCAGCATGAACAGATCAATAAAAACTTGATTAGTTTACTGTTGCACAGAATAACAGTTGAGAAACAAGGGCAGAATTGGAAATGTGAAGATATTTCGAAATCCAACCTCAGGAATCAACCCAAATTTGAATCGAATCCTCAATTAGTGTTGATGAAGGTATGATAAAAAATTTCCGAGTGATCGGGATGGCTGAATTCCTTGATCTCAAAAAAATCCTTGCACCCAACCTTCGAGAAGATATGAACAAATCAAATGATTACTTGAAGAACAGTACTTACTTGCCAGCAGCAAGAACAAGAGAACGAAAGATGATAACATAAGTAAAACAGAAACTTGTAAAAAACAAAGAATGGAAAAGGAAGAATGTGACCTTTGGCTTCCCACCAGCAGTCCTGGATGAGAATCACACTGGTCCCAAGGATTTCCCACCCTTAACTGAGTCTCACAGCATGCATACTTTCTCACTAGCGAAAGAAAAGGCTTAAGCCAAAATCTCATTGATCATATTTGTGTACAAGGTTGTAGCCCCTCAGAAACTTATTTAGAAGACTCAAACATAGTCTCAACACACTAAAAAGGAAAGACATAAGTACATAACCCAATTCTTAACTACTAAGGTGACATGAACTGACTAAGAAACTAAAGTAATGAAAGAAACAGACTCAAAACAGGACTGAACTTGTAGAATCCTAATCCACCCTGGCTAAAACAATTAATAACAATTAAAACAAGTAAATAAAGACACTTTACTAATCCCGTATTCCTACCTTGTACCCATAGTTTAAACTCATGGGATCAAAGGCCCAAAACATGTATAACTCAGCCCAAGACTTATTTCCAATAATAGAAGCCCAATTAGGTGATTGAACTGCATCACCTTATCAGGCAGAACTTTATCCTTTTTCTTCTCGAATAAAAGTTCTCAAATGTATTGCTAAATGCTTGTAATGTGCATTGTTCTGATAGTCTAGCGGAGTAGTTATTTGTTTCTTTTCGAATATCCTTCCCCCCTATAAGAACATCTGGAGTTCTTGGATATATTCTATTTGGATAATTACCCCTTTGATATTTTGCTATTGTAGTCAAGTATACATGGCAAGAGAAATCAAAACTGGGGAAATTGTTGCTTTGAAAAAGATTCGGATGGACAATGAAAGAGAAGGGGTATTCTTTGTTTTCTTTACTATGTTGATTGTGTGTGTGTATATATACATACTGTTCTCTAAGAAGCATTTGACAATTTTGCTTCATTTCACAGTTCCCTATAACTGCTATACGTGAAATTAAAATCCTAAAGAAGTTGCAGCATGATAATGTAATTAAGCTGAAGGAGATTGTCACCTCCCAAGGTACTTTTGGTTTTGTTTTCTTGATCCGCTTTTCCTCTTACTTCAGTGTGCTTAGAAGGATTTCTATCGTTTCCTTTTTCTCATTCAAATTGTCTTTCAGGACAGGAAAAGGATGAACAGGGGAAATCAGGTTAGTTGTTTGATGTTTTGTATTGTTGGATTAAGCTGGAGCCTATTGCATCATACTTTGCTGTTTGGTTTCTGATAAAATCTTGAAAAGCCGTATGTTTGCAGTTTCATCTTGGTTCTCCAGGGCATGCGCATCTCATGATTGAGATTAACCTGTTTACTGTTGCTTAGGTTCCTGATGTTAGCCTCATTACAGGTGCTACAGATGGTAACAAGTATAAAGGTAGCATCTACATGGTTTTTGAATACATGGACCATGATTTAACAGGTCTTGCAGATCGTCCTGGGATGAGATTTTCGATTCCCCAGATCAAGGTGTCGTAGTCCGTCTGGCTATAGTGTCAATTTACTCTAGTAATAAAATTTTAATTTATTCTAATAATTATTTTCTGGTGTGGGACAATTAATTTAAAATTATCTTGCCAGTGCTATATGAGGCAGTTATTGACAGGGCTTCATTATTGTCATGTCAATCAAGTACTTCATCGTGATATCAAAGGTTAGTACCAAATTGAGATGCATGTTTTGTGGATGTAGTTCTTACTTCTTAATATTTTGCAGTGCTGTTGACATTTCTGCCATTATTGCTTTTGCAGGCTCAAATCTTTTAATAGATAATGAAGGTAATTTGAAGCTTGCAGATTTTGGCCTTGCTCGTTCTTTCTCCAATGACCACAATGGTAACCTTACAAATCGCGTTATCACTTTGTGGTACAGGTAAACAGTTCTTTGATTAGTGTGATAGGTAGAATATGGATCTCCAAATAGTTAATCATCTTTTTCTTTGCCAGAATATGTCCCACTTCTCATTTAATTTGTTCAGGTTCATAATGGTTTGGACAGACCCCCAGAATTGCTTCTTGGAACCACAAGATATGGTCCTGCTGTTGACATGTGGTCTGTTGGTTGTATCTTTGCGGAGCTTCTGCATGGAAAGCCCATCTTAACTGGGAAAAATGAGGTGAGACAATATTCATGCTGCTCTTTTGTTGGTTAAGTGAAGACCTAAAGATGGGCATGCCTTTTCTGGTCTGTGGATATCTAAGGCCCGTTTGATAACGTTTCAAGAAACGGAACAAAAAGCGTCTGATAAAACTGTTTCGTTTCACTTGTTTTCAGAAATAGAAATTGAAATTTCTACATATTTATGATTCAAGAAAAGACCCAGGCGCGAAACAAGTTCTTGTTTCGCCGTTTCTGAAAATGACTCGTGGCCATTCTTTCGCTGGTTACTATCGGCTTCCAGAAACATGACTTATGAAACACCTTCGATTCCGTTTCTGTTTCAAGAAACGGTAGAAACAGAAACCGAAATTTATGTTTCTGCCATTCCTTGAAACAGAAACGGCAGAAACGTTATCAAATGGGCCCAAAATTATCAAATGGACGGTCTGTAGTGGATGTGGATGATTGATGCAACAATTAATATCTGGATTTCTGTTTTCTGACTTAATTTAAAAAAAAAAAAAAAAAAAAAAGATGAAGATCTCTAACTAGTTAGTTTTGACCAGCTCATTAATGGGGGAGTGCAGCATGAGTATCCACCAGAAAAAGTCATCACAAGGGGGCATGTGGGGGTATACATCACGGAATCTATGTGAGAGGGTGATACCGCGCAATAGGGAGCTGAGTTAGCATCTTCTTCCGCCCACACCCCACCCCCCAAAGAAAAAAACTCAAAGACAATCGAATTGTTTCAGTGAGTATACATGTACGAACAGTGTTATTAAATATTGGAAATTGTTTTACTTTTCTTTTTTCAAAAACAAAAGGGGATGGGGGGGCGGGAAGCGTGGGGCTTATTTTGAGTGAAAAAGGGCAAAAAAATTTTATTTCCAAGTGTTATTTAAAGCGATTGCGTTTTGATTATGGAACTCATAAGGTGTAGAGATATTCCTTTTTAAATTACTGTCTTTGTCATAATTTTCACCATTTTAATGAGTCAACACACACACACACGCAACCAACTTTGGCAAATCTCTCCCTTTTCCAGCACCAGCGCCTTGAGAACCACCCATGGTTGTTGATTTCATTTTTGTCACTTTAATTTGTCGATAAGCCTAGCAATTACCAGAAGTCTGGAACCTGCACTTGATGATAGGCTTGTATCACAACATCGGGGATGGATGTAACAAAATGGCCTTTAGTCTTTTGAAATTAGAGACACTTTAGTCATCTGTTGATTCTCCTGCATCAGTATTGAAGAAATGTGTCATCCACCTTCTGCTCTACACTTATTTTACTGCTTGAAGGATTCGATTTGAAAAGTTTCTGTGCTTTATTCGGGTTGAAATATGCTGATTCATATACTAAGAAATTTCCTGGTAGGCTCTGAATTTAATTCACTTTTTCCTGTTATTATATTTTCTGTAGCCAGAGCAATTGAACAAGATCTTTGAACTCTGTGGAGCTCCTGATGAAGTCATCTGGCCTGGTGTTTCCAAGATTCCTTGGTATAACAATTTCAAGCCAACAAGGCCTATGAAAAGGCGTCTTAGAGAGGTTTTCAAACAGTGAGTAAATAATAATGGTATAGTTACCAAGATTTAAAGATGAATGTGGTAAGGGGGCTATCTCTGCCTGATTTACTTGAAAAAGTCTTAATTTTACTCTTCTTTGGCCTTACAGTTTTGATCGCTATGCTCTGGAGTTACTAGAGAGAATGCTAACTCTTGACCCATCTCAGGTATAACTTTATCATATAATGCACTATTTTCTCAGTTCATCAATGTTTTCGTTTTAACATTGAGATGATCTTGGTTTCACAACATTTCTTAGTTGCTTTCTGATATTTTTCTGCCGAGTTTTGGCATATTTATCGAAATTTACATGTATCATTTTGAACTACGACACTCCAGATATATCTTTTAATTTCCGATGGTTACCCATTCTGGTAGACACAAATGATGCAATGTTTCCCTTGCAAAGCTTATGTCTAGGTGAGGATGTTGAGATGGATGAGTGGCTAAACCAGAAAAGAAAAATGAACACGTGAGGTAATTTTGAAGTGACTCCAATAGGTATAAGTTAAGAGGAACTTACATGAGGTATTATGTACATGTACAACAAAGGCCACTAGATGCACCGATGAGGAAGAGTGATGTAGTACAAGTTAAGTTATAAGTGATTTTTGGTGGTGACCCTTCGGATTTCAAGATGCAGTCAGCAAGTGCTGGTCCTTAATATATAAACATGTCTGACCTGAACTAGGTTCCAAAGTCTAGCCAGAGAAAGTGAGAAAGCTCAAATGGCCTAGATATTTTGGTCATCTCAAAATTGAAGATGCCAGTAGATCGTTTTCATTCTGTTCTTTATCTTCTCCTACTTTTGGGGGGGGGGGGGGGGGGGAGGGAGAGATCTGTGCCCCTGGAAACCAACCTCTTGGTCTTGTTCTCTTTTTTTCCTTTTTCTTATAATTTGATGTTTGTTACTACTGGTTTCACTTGGTGGGCCGGAAATGCCCGACTTTTCAATTTTTCAGGTAAATTACTTGGGGCTCACATTGCCCATGCCAGATTAATCGTATTCTGGGCCGGAGCAATGAACCTATTTGTAGTGTCTCATAACTAGTCTTGAACTGGTTGGAAGGTTGTTAATGGGTTGGGTGAGGGTTGGTCTTCTCAACCAATTTATTAAGTGGGTTGGTTTTGCTGAATTATGCATCTCAAAAGCTGAAGTTTTTATTAGGTGGAGAGACCCAACTGGTATATGAAGTTTTCCAAGACCCTAGAGTTAGTCGATGTGGGATTATTCCCTTTAAGGTTTGGGCTGAATCTAGGACTGTTTCCTCAATGATAAGCGCAACCTGAACCCAACCAAGTCCACCTGTAACATTGATCAGAGTTTGAGTTTGAAGGTGATATAGAGGATGATGTTGGTCATAGAATTAAAATAGGATGGATGAAGTGGAGAGGAGCGTTCCAGAGTGTTGTGTGATCGGCATATTCCCTTAAAGCTTAAAGAAAGTTTTTACAAGAGTGTCATATGGCTGGCTATGATGTAGTATGTGGAATGTTGGCAACTTAAGAAGCGTCAAATAGATAATCTAAGTGAAGATGAGATGAGGATGCTGAGATGCATGTGTGGCAAAATTAGGAAGGACAAGGTAAGGAATGACCATATTAGAGCTAATTTGGGAGTACACGGAGGCCTTGGGATGCTGTAATACGGAGGAGTGATTTGATTTTGATTGTAGAAGTGGTGTGGAAAGACATGCATAGATTAGGACTTGTATCATATATGACTTTGAATAGAGCTGTTTAGAGGGCAAGGATCTGTGTAGGAGACCCCATTTAGTTGGGATAAGGCTATGCTGTTGTTATTGTTTGAGTTTGAATAAATAACTTGAGCACGATAACCTAGTAGGTTGGAGAGAGGATACTGCTATGTACTTCTTACTTTGAAGAAGGTTGTCCTTAAAATTGTTTGGAAGTCGTAAACGGCACACTAATGGTGCAAAATGTCAGTGTTACACTTAGTACATTCATAGTTTTCACTATGCTATTTGTTTTGTTTATCTTATCTGAGCTGTATTTTCTGTAGTTATCAATATTATGCTGTTTTTTTACGGGGTACTTAATCTGTATAGTCATTATTAAACTGCTTTTCTCACCCCCCCTCTCTCTCTCTCTCGGTTAAATAGAGGATATCTGCCAAGGATGCACTTGATGCTGAGTATTTCTGGAATGATCCCTTACCTTGTGATCCTAAGAGGTATTTATTTATCTTTTTTTTTTTTTTTTCATGTAACTTAAATAATGTTAAACCACTCTCTGCCCCTCTGTTCCTCTATATATATGTGATCTTTCTGACTAGAATCATAATTTTTACCTTGCAGTTTACCTAAATATGAATCATCCCATGAGTTTCAGACAAAGAAGAAGCGTCAACAACAAAGACAAAATGAGGAATTGGCAAAGCGGCAGAAACTACAGCACCCTCAGCCACATGCACGCCTGCCTCCCGTCCAACATGCTGGCCAAGCGCATCCTCAGCTTCGGTCAGGACCGAACCAACCCATGCATAACTCTCAGTCCCAGCATCCAGTGGTTGCAGGGCCTAGCCACCATTACGGTAAACCCCGTGGACCTTCTGGGCCGCCGAACAGATACCCTCCAAGTGGAAACTCAGGTGGGGGTTACAACCCTGGACGTGGAGGTTATAGTGGTGGGCCATATCCACAGCATGGGCGGGGGCCTCCTCCATATGCTACGGGTGCTATCCCTGGTACAGGTCCCCGAGCAACTGGCAATGCTTATGTAGTTGGTGCTCCAAATTACTCCCAGGGTGGTCCATATGGAGGAGGTTCAGGTGCTGGTCGAGGCACAAACATGATGGGTGGTAATCGAAATTCGCAGTATGGTTGGCAGCAGTAATGGATAAACTGTGATGCTTAAAACATGGAAGAAGAGTGGATAAAAAGGGGAGAAAAAGCTATGCCCTTTGTATCAGGTGAAATCCAACTTGATCTCATGCCAACTGCCATGGAGGTTTTTCTTTATCCCTGGTTGCTTGTTGACCCCGCTCCTTTCAAAGCCAAGATAGCCTGTTCAAGTTTAGCTTTGCTAGTACTAGATGCAGCTCAACCTTTGTTTTAAACTCCATTTAAGTGGTCAATAAGAAAAGAGCAATCAGTAAGAATGAGCTTGCAAGTGCCTAATATTCTGATTCCTGTGGCTTAGCAGAGGGTGAATCAGGAGTGGATCTGGGCTGTTTGTTACAACCAGCACAAGACCTTACCGAATTAGCTTTCTGGTAACCTTCATTTCCTTCTATCCATTTTACCATACTAGTACCAGAGAAGATTATACTATTTAGCTTTTGGAGTATTAATTTTTTTTTTGGGGTTATTTTTGCTTTAAATTATATTAATCTTCCTACTGCACATGTGGCTTGTCTACTATATGTTAGGATCACTAGTGAGATAGAAAGAATTGAAGCTTATGCTTGATCTCTTATCTTAAAGTTAGTTTGAGTATGCATCTTTCTGACATATTGGGGTAACACATTGACATGTGCATGGGACCATTTATTAAACCATAGAGGTATGAAGTTTCTCTTCATGGTATTGAAGAAATTGCGATGGTGGGGATACGATGTCTTAAATTCCATCGTTTGCATTTTTGGATTGATTCCGTATGTCCATGATCCCTTTATTTGTTAATTGTCCATGATTTACTTTGCATACCCCCTATGGTCTTGTATTTTTTCAATTTTTTATTTTGCAAACTCTGATGTGGCCGAAATATAACATGTGAACGTCCACAAAATTTATTGCCACATCTAGCATACCACATGGCAGAAATAGGGCCTGCCTGAAGAAATGTTTCCAAATGGGGCCACCTTGAAATTAGAATTCCCAGTACAAAGAACCAAGCCCTAATTGCTCCCTTAGAGAGAGGGCTTATCTTCATCCCAGCAAGATTTAAACTTTATAGTATCAGTATGAAAGGCTCTGAAAGATCTTGCAGTGGAAAGAGCACGATCATGGAGTAGAAGTAGGGAATGTTAATTGAGGACGGGTAGGTGAAGAAACCGTAATGCCAAGAGGTTTAGTTGCTAGACAAGAGCTTCCTATCGATGAGAGTGGAAGCAAGAGCTGACCATGAATGATAGATGAATCACCATAGGGTAGGGGCTATTTGGAATTCCTCATCCGGTGTTGACATTATATTGATCTCTCTCGATATCGATATTGATATGAACCGTTACTTTAAACCAATGTGGTAACCTTTTTAAAGATATCGATATGATATCATATTGGTATCCACTGATACTGATATGATATCATATTGGTATCCACTGATACTGATATGATATGGTCGGTACGAAATGATACAATACAGACCAATACTTTAAACCAAAACCACAATTTTTGTCAAGGTTCAAAGGTGAATGTCATTCACGGCCCTAGATTTTTTAGTCTCAAATAACAATCTAGCTGCATCCATCTCCAAACCTAGTTTTGCTGGACTAGGGAGTCAATTTCCATCCCAAACCGGTTGGGCCACCTTAAACTGACTGAAAATAAAATCAAACGTCGATTTCAGTTTGGGCATTCATGGGACCAGTAGAAAATTGAAACAGATCGGGCTAACTGAAAGGGCCGACCAAAACTGAAAACCAAATTGAAATGAACCATTAAGAACCTGTTAAATTATCGTGATAAAAGACTGAACTGAACCCGACTGAAACTGACCGAAATGAAACTTTGTCTCGGTTTGTTTGACCTGATACCAGATAGAAACCAGTTCAGTCCCACCGAAACTAAACCGAACCAAAACGATCTTTTTAGTTCAAGCAAGTCTTGAAATAGAAAAATTAAAATTATACAATTCCATTCCTATTACCAAATGCAGGGGGGATTCCCGATCACGATCACAATCAAATATCTACTTGATTACTAACTTTAGAGCGTTTATCGCGCCTTGATTTAAGATGGTGATCATGCTAATCATGGCTCATTAACCAGTAAAAGTTGATAAGATCATATCTTTCCTCTTCTCTTTAGATTCCACCCAATAAAGAAGAAGCATATTTTGGGCCCACACGCCATGGGAAACATGGATTCACATGGCCCACTACTTTGGGCTGGAGACAGCTCATCTCAGAAATCTCAGTCAGCTAAGCTCTGGATTTTGATATGATTGTTAATTATCATCCTAGCTTAAGAAATTAATGAAGAACCTTAGATTATGACTGAAATGCCTTAGATTATGATTGTGTTAAATAATGGTGTCCAAATGCAGCCTGAACCGGTTGGATTGACTGAAATGACCGATTCAGGCAAACGTAAACCGGATCCTTCTCATTTTGGTTTTTGGGTTGGGTTTTATGAAACCGGTGGACATTGGAGCCAAACCGGATTGGCTGAAAAATGAAAAGTGGACGGAGTCCGATGAAGGTCGTACTGATAGCAACCCAATAAGAAACCGAAAACCTAAAAAAGTCATAATATTCCCATTGATTTCATTGTGTATACGTGTAAAACCAAAGCAAGGCTGTTTCCAAACCAATAGTAGCCCCATCACAAACCGATAACAAAAAACCAATAAGAAACTAGATCGAAATTGGAGCCAACTTTCTTAACGGTTTGATTTTGGGTTGTCAAGTAACAGACCAAAATTGATAACAGTCTGATTGAAATCAGACCAATTGACACCCTTGGTCTTATGTATAGGTACCATTATTGATCTCGGTTGATTTCGATACCAATGTAGATTAGTCATATTGTATTGGATTTTTTGCTTCTCAGAATATCATACCTTCGTTCTTAGACCATTTTACCCTCCTTTGTATTGATTTCTATCATTATAGTTTCGGGTCAAATATTGGTATCGATCATGGTTGATAAGATCAATTTGATACCAATACCGATACCTTGAATGCGAAAACTATAGGATTTTTAAGGTCATTTCAGAGAGAAATGGTTTGACGTTCGGGATCAATATCGCTAGCCATTGATCTTGATAACAAAGTGATAATATATCGGTAGAATGATATTAATCAAGGGTCAATTTATCAAAAAAAATTGATTTTCAAGAAAACCAAGGGCAAACCTTTCCAATCTAAGCTTACCATGCCAAACCGTATTGGTGTTGTATCGGTTTTTAGGATAACCGATACCCACCAATATCCGATACGATACGGTGCACTAAACCCACGAGAGAGAGTGCAATTGCACTCTAGGATCATAGGTAAACTGGAAGGTTTGCTTTCAAGGAGTCCTAATCGACTAATCATGAACACGGTACATTAGCTTGAGACGCCCGTGATATTGCTTTTGCCTTTTGAACAGTTTTAGACCACTCTATGGCAATGACCTTTCAATTTTTTGACCTTTCCATGAAAAAGCCTTTCGCTTTCACCCTCACATGCGAATTTCTTTTTGGAACAAGTGGACAAACATAAGCTTTCGTAAACGTCACGATCCCAGATCCCAGATCCCAGATCCCAGATCCCAGATCCCGATAAAGTTTCAACACATAGCGAAGGAGAACACATGGTAACTCTGACCTCAATTCCCGTCTAGCATTTTCCACCATTCACACACATTTCTTGTTTTTAAGGGGTCATGAAAAGACACTCTTGCCCCCCTAAAAATAAGGATTGTGTAATTATGCATGGACGTGGGGAATACTATTCTATATTTTTGATCTTTCATGTGTATGCTCTTTTCCTCTTGCCCAAAATATGATGAAAAGATTGCTGCTTGATCATGTAAAAATACCACTTTGATGTTATGTGGATGAAATGTGTGTTCTCGTGTTGGCATAAGAGGCAACCGACCTATCAACAATCCTTATTCCTAAATTTATATAAAAATGGGAGAGTGATCACTATAAAGTCATGGTGCAACTTTTCACCAATGAGGGGGTGGAAAATCGAATTCTCTAGTAATAGGTAGATCTTAATGGGGAAAGAAAATGATGGCGGGGAATAACAAAATTTTGATTGAGATAAATTTTCCACACAGTATTGAGTGTAATTTTCCAATCACATAGATATATTTTTAAATATAATGTTTCTTGTCTAGCTGTGTAGTATACTCTAGCACCTCCATTTGTCTGTCTGTCTCTCTCTTCCCTCCTATGAAATATCATATTTACCTCCTATTGTGAAAGAAGAGATGGAGACACAGAAAACACTAATGTATGCTATGCAACCATCTACTGTTTGAATAATATATGAATTTTATATAGGTATTATCATTTTCAGGACAACCATCGATATGATATGTAAATAAGATTCTTTCCAACAAACCCTTTCCCAAACAAAATAAAGGTTCTAAAAAAAAAAAAAAAAACTAAATAAAGGTTGGGAGGTTGAAAATTCAATCCTCCGACGCGTCATATTGATATTGGCTTTATTCAGTTAATTATTTTTTGGGAAAATAACAAGATTACCCACTTTTGAGTTTTCATTTACCAAACTATCCAAACTGGGTTTGGGTTTACAAAATTATCCAAAATAGTATCCCACCGGGACCCACAGTCACCCTGATATTTTTATGATAGTTTTGCCCTGCCTCCACCTTCCCTTCTCCAATCAACAGCCCAGCTACCTTGTTCAGCTCTGCACCCTTGTGTTTTAGAATCTGAATCTCGTCCCTAGTTATTCCCTTCTTTTGTGAAGGCAATAATAACCTCCTTCCTCCTCTCTCCTCCTCCTCCTTCTTCTAAGAAAACGACCTTCACCTAACCCCACCCTACCCCTTGCCCCTACTCCTTTAAAGGAATGCATAGCCGAAGATTCACGTTTCTGCCACTCGAAGCCTAGAACCTCAACCCCAATCCCAACCCATACTCCAACTACAGTACAACCGAAGCCTACAAGTTCGCTCAGACCCCTCCTGAATGTTACTCCACCTCCCTTCTCCCCTGGTTTTAGACTGGAACTAGGTCCTCCCCATCTTCGGTGTGCTCGCAGAAATTGGGAACAACTAAGCATCGATGCTAGGTTGGAATCCACCAACGACACCACGCTAGGGGATAATCTTTCATCAATTTCAGCAATTGATCTTAAGGTTCTCCATTGACAGACTCATCTTGAACTCTGTACAACTTGGATGAAAATTCACTTCCATGCTTTGCCGGGACAAACCCCCAGCCCATTCCTGTTTAGATCAATGATTCTATGACTCATGACATTAGATTTAAGGTTGACACTACTTGCTCAGCTAGCTCTCTCAGATCATCAACAAACTATAACCCATCTTCATTGTGGTTCCTACCAGTTTCAATGATGGCAGTCATCTTCTCAATTTCTCTAGCCATTCTCCATTTTAACTCCCTCTCATCCCTTTGCGCCTCCTTCGCTTTGCTTACCGCTGAATCTACCAGTATGGCTTCTTTAGAAAACACAGGTGTATATTGGATTATGCTGGTAGTGATGCTTCTCAGTCATCTCCTTCGGAGCTCAACAAAGATTGGTGTTTTCTCCAAAAAAATTTATGGTGTCTGGGGCTTTTGAGAAAAGAGAAGCTATCGTAGAATTACAGTCTTCGGGGCTTAACGAATGCTTTTGTTGCATAGGTGGGATTTGGATTGAAAAAAATTTAAAGATTGCTACAGTGCCTGCTGGAGCGGTCTGGTCGGGACTCGGGAGAGCCACCATTGAGGTGGTGCACGTTGTTGGCCCGGTGATTTTCCTTTTTTCTTCGTGAAGAAGATAGTGTGACTTTTTTTTTTTTTTTTTGAAGAAGATGACGCTAGGGTAGTGAAAAGCTGGGATTAAAAGGAAAGGGTAAAAGTGTCAAAAAGGGATTGTAGGTTGGGCTAAGGGCACTGTTTTGGGTATTTATGTAATACCAAAGCTCAATTTGAGTAATTCTGTTATCACAAACATAAGTTGGATAATTTTGTAAGTTAAAACCCAATTTTGGGTAATCTAGTAATTCTCCCTTATTTTTTTCTGTTGTAATTTTTCAATTTATCCTCTTCATTTCGACCAGAAAAAAAGAAAAAAACCCTCTTCATTAATGTCGTTAGTCGTGACTCGTGACTAGTTCTTCTTCTGTGGAATCACAAGTGTCACTCAAGACGCGCCAGTTAAAAAAAGCTTCTTCCAACGTGACGTTCGAATCCACGATTCCACGACCTCACGGCCAGCTGCGATCCATGCTTCTGGTTTTTTCTGGATTCTCCTTCTGCTCTTTTCTGATGAAACCTTCCCTCCGATTCTTCATGGTTTCCCTATAAACAATGTATAGACTAAGGTAAGGTGTTCTCCGATCTCACATTTCTATAACCAACTCTGTCGAACTTCTCTTTTGTCTCTCGCATGGCGGCGCTTCGGTGCGAAGAGGTGAGATTTCTTGCTTTCTTCTACTTCTAGTGCTCTTAGTTTCTCGTTTTTGAGTTTATTTAGCCTCAGGCACTCTGGTTGGGTTGGTTTTTCTGTTGCTCTATCTCGATGCAATCCGTTCTTCATAATGTCTTTTGGTTGGGGTTGGGGAGGAGATTTTTAGGATATAGTATTTATTTTGTTTCTGCAGTTCTTCAGAGCTGGGATTTCTTTAGGGTTTCGATGAATTGGGACTGAGTGAGTTCATGTACACAATGCAATGAAGATTGAAGACGGACAGTAAGCTTTGTTGAGGCCGAGGTTCAATCGGAGGATAGTGAAACAATGAGGGAGTTTTTTTTTGTGCTGACTGATAAATGCGTTTTAAATGAACCGCATTGGAGTAAGAATATGCCATTGAACTTCAAATTGCTTGATAAGGAGTTTCTGGGCCATATGGAGGCTTGTCTGAACAGCTGAGAAGTTGGCCTATGCTATGGTGGCACCAAATGATGGTTCAAGTTGTAGGGTTTTAAGAACAGAGGATGAAGAAGACAGAGAGCGTTTTAAGGAATTTTAGGGCTCCAACTGAGTGATCATGTGCCTGTGGTATTATTCCAACTTTACTATTTACTATTTTATAGAGAACTGATCTTTTTCGATCAGCGGAATCGCCCTGCCATTACTCCTGAAATTACTCCTTCCATAATGGAGTGACCGTTACTGTGGTTCCGTGATGTGGCCTGATGGTCATCTCACCAACATCTCCCACTTGGCCATTCTGGCCAAATTCACATTTTCCGTTCCCATTTTCAAGAACTACCTTAATGAAAATTCCATTTAGGGTCCTAATTTCCAAGAACATCTATCGTGACATTTCCATTTTCATTTCCGTTTCCATTTTCAGGAACAATAAAAACGTTGTCATGATAAGGAACATTCAGTTCCTATTCCAGACTTAGACTGTTCTAAGTCCCATTAAATTTACATGCTTAATGTAAGCTTTTGCACAAACTCCCTTTGTGAGGGGATCGGCTACCATATAGCTCGTAGGTATATAGGTTACTTTAATTTCACATTTTTCTACTATATCTCGAATATAGTGGTACTATATTTCTACATGTTTTCCCCTTGAGCTATCTGCACCACTGTGTATCAAGCTTATTGCTACTTGATTATCACAGAATATTTCCACTGGTCCATCTACAAGATCCAGCCCAAACTCATTTAAAAATCGTCTTATCCAGACTGCATGAGTACTTGCCATACTACAAGTAACATACTCAGCTGCCTGTGTGTGCCTAGCAACACACCCTTGTTTCTTGCTACCCCAAGAAACTGCTGCTCCTCCATATATGAGCACATGACCAGAGGTGGACTTACAATCATCTCTGTCACCTCCAAAGTCAGCATCGGAATATCCAATAACCTCAAGCTTTTCTGCTTGAAAACACAATTTCAAGTGTTTAGTTCCTTTAATATATTTCATAATCCTTTTCACAGCTTCCCAATGGGTAGAGCCAGGATTACTTTGGTATCTACTTACCAAACTGACTGGAAAGGCCAAATCCGGTCGTGTACACAACATTGCGTACATCAAACTGCCTACTGCCTGAGCATAAGGTACATTCAACTTTTCCTGTCCTTCTTGAGGACATTGACTTTTTGATAAAGTCTTTCTCAATACTATTGGAGTTGACAAGGGATGCAGAATCTTGTCAACATAGAGTTCAAGTATTTTTCCTGACTCAAACACAATCTATATTGTGTTCGATCTCTAATGATTTGAATTCCTAGAATATAGGATGCTTCCCCCATATCCTTCATTTCAAATCTATTACTAAGTTCATACTTGGTTCTATTTAGCATATCCATGTCATTTCCAGCCAATAGTATGTCATCAACATATAAGGAAAGAATAGTAAAACTACTCCCACTCTTCAAAATATATACACAGTTGTCCAACTTGTTTGCCATGAACCCTAACTTAAGGACCTTTTTGTGGAATACTAGGTACCACTGACATGAGGGTTGTTTTAGTCCGTACAGAGACTTTTTAAGTCTACATACTTTGTCTTCCTGTCCCACAACTTGAAAACCTTCAGGTTGTCACATATATATAGTTTCTTCCGACTCACCATTGAGAAATGCGGTTTTCACATCCATTTGGAATAATTCTAAGTCTAAATATGCGACAAGTGCCAATATCAATCTAACAGAGGCAAATTTCACTACCGACGAATATGTTTCCTAGTAATCTATTCCTCCTTTTTGTGTATATCCTTTTGCTACTAACTGGGCCTTAAATTTATCAATAGACCCATCCACGTTATACTTTTTCTTAAGTACCCATTTGCAACCTATGGCATTTCTACCCTTTGGTAGGCCACAAAGTTCACATACTTGATTCTTTGTGATAGAATCAATTTCCTCCCACATGGCATTCCACTATTCATCTGATTCTTGTGATTTCATCGCTTCACTATAGGTTACGGGATCCACTACTTCTTCCACATCTGTGTCAACTGTATGACAAGATGGCTCACATAGATAAAGGTAGTAGTCATCTAAATAAGTTGGGGGTGCTCTAGTTCTTTTACTCCCACTTACCCTAGGTTCCGGGTCATGTCTCTGATGATTATCTTAATCTTCAGGAACTTGGATTCCTTGATAAAAAATTCCTGGTTCCTCTTGAGGGTCAAAATCATAGTCATCGTCAATGACATGCAGGGGTTCTACATCCTCCTGTTGCGGTTCCTCTTCTAGTTTCTCTAGAAATTCCGTATCATGACTCTTAATTACCCCTTTTTCAGGGTGATAGAACCTATATCCCTTTGATCCTTCAGGATATCCTATGAATTTACATTTGATCATTTTAGAATCCATCTTGTTCCTATATGGCTTAGGTATTAGTACATGGGCTACTGATCCCCACTTCCTTAGATTTTCTAAGTTTGGTTTCCTACCTGTCCACATTTCATAGGGAGTAGTCACAACAGATTTGGTAGGAATTCTGTTCAGGATATAATTTGCTGTGAGAATAGCCTCTCCCCAGAATTCCTTAGAGAGAGAAGAATGTGATAACATGCAACGCACTACATTAAGTAGTGTTCTATTTCGTCTTTCAGCCACACCGTTCTATTGTGGTGTGAAAGACATTGTCTTTTGTTTAATGATTCCATATTCCTCACAAAAATTTTCAAACTCTTTGGAGTTATACTCTCCACCACGATCGGTTTTTAGAACCTTAATATTTCTTTTCAACTGATTTTGTACTTCAGTTCTATAGCGTCTGAAACATTCAAATGCTTCAGATTTCCTACTAAGCAAGTAAATATATCCATACTTGGATAGATCATCTGTGAATGTGATAAAATAAGTTTTACCACTATGGGTACTCACATTGAGTGGTCCACAGATGTCAGAGTGTACCATTCCAAGAAGTTCATTTGCTCTCACTCCCACTGGAAAGGGTTTCTTGGTCATTTTACCAGAGAGACAATGTTCGCATCCATCATATTCTACTTTAGACAACTTAGGAACTAAACCCAATTTAATTATTTGTTGCATTTTCTTAATTCCAGGGTGTCCTAGTCTCATATGCCACATATACGAATCAACAAGATTTGTACAGTCAATATAAACTAATGATCCAGATGCATTTTCATTAATAATATTAGAGGGTTACATTTTCAACAGTGGAAAGTAAGAACAAGTCCTGCTCAGGGACAAATCGTCCTAAAGCAAAAGATCAACCATGATTACCAATGGTGACCTCAGTGCCAGTGAAGTGCACTTCAAGGCCCTTTTTAACAAGAGCTGGTACAGAAATCAAATTCCGACGCATGTCGGGGGCATAAATTACATCCTTCAGACGAAAATTAGCCTTCCTGAGGTCAAGCACATAGTCTGCAACACCTCGAACTTCACTATACGAGTTGTTGCCCATGAAGATCTTATGGTCACCAGGTGTAAGAGTCTTCATCTCTTGTTGTCTTCTTGTGGTCCTTGCAATATACCGTGTCGCACCTGAGTCGATCCACCACCCCTCATATTGTTGTCCAGATAAATTGCACTAAACTGTGCCAATAAACTCTTTCTGCTGACTGTTTGGTCGTGGTGCATATGGAGTATTTCCTTTGTTCTTTTTCTTAGGGCAGGAAGTCCTAAAATGACCGAATTTTCCACATTCATAACTTGCTCCAGGTGGCACCTTTTGAAAATTCTTAGACTTCATTTTTCCTTTCCCCTTGAACTTATTCTGGTTATTGTTGGGGTGAAGCTGGTTGGCATTGGGACGAAATCGGTGCTGATGTGCCAATGATTCCACTTGGTCAATCTCTAGCGGAGTTGGGTTGGACTGGGTTATGTGGAATTCACCCATGGACTTTGTTATCATGCATTGGTGATAGTATTGTAGTTGTTGGGGAAGTTTATCAATAGTGAGATTGTCCCCCAAGAATCTCAGTGCAGTTTGTGCCATTGCCCAAGAATGGGCAAACTGTTAATGATGGTGGATACTTGGTAGTTATTTGACACTTCTGATCTGGCATCAGCCAAGTCTTGAGCCAAAACCAGCATTTTGTTGACATGATCCACAACATCCTCACCCTCAGTCATTCTACGACTATTATATTTGTGAGTCAGTAGCTGAGTGTGGGTTTCAGTTTTCACATCATACTTGGCCCTCACAGTTTCCATTACAGATTTGGTAGTTGTGTGTTTATTAAACACCTTCATCAGATGGTCTTCCATCTTTAAGAGGATCATGCTTCGGGCTCTTTTGTCATCTTCAGCCCATTTTTCCGCAGCTTTAATCTCTGCTAGGGTAGCATCATTCCCAACCATGGGTCTTGGTTATAGAACATGGTCCATCTTCTCGTATATCAGCACGTGTGATTTTTATGTTCCAGGTTTCATATTTCGACACATTCAATCTCTCAAAGTTGTTGATTTCATGTGACAAGGGTTTTCCAGCCATGATGATGTTCTGAAAAGTGAATAATGAACAAGTTTAATTCTCTATTCTAATTATATGTTCTTACATATAGGTTTTCCTCCCTTTTTTCTTATTTATTTATTTATTTAGTTTGTTACTATTATTATTATTATTATTCTTATCTTAATACGAACTCAACACTTCTTTCCGCGTTAAATTCAGATTCTCTATGGCTTCAAACCAGCCAAAAGAATAAATGTTAATACTAATGTATTTCTTTACTAAGTCTATTTATTATTTTAAAACAAATGTCATATTATTTTTCCTTCTTAATCTTCTGTAAGCCAATTAAGAACCTTTTAAGGTCTTTGTTCAGGATTAATAGGATAATAACAATAGCAATATACCTTAACAAAAAAAGTTGACGGCAATGTACTTTAACAATGGTTAAGAACAGTAACGGCAATAAACATTGAAAGATGTAACAGTGATATGTTAAACAAATAAAAAATATATCCAAAACAGTAGTGGTGCTCATGCAATGTCTATTTATTATAATAAAACAAAAAGGCAATATGACAAAAAAAAAAAAAAATGACTAGCACATGCAATGTATATTTATTGCAATATTATAATAAACAATAGCAAATGAGTTATTAGAAACTGTGGTGGTATATGAATCATGGATACGTTTTGCATTCACAAATGGAGGAATAAACTATTTAATAATATAAAATAGATTATTCTGATAAAAAATATCTCAACTTTTAACAGTAACAGAACATGTATTGATATACTTCACGTGATGGAGCATATCAAATAATAATAAAATATATGCTAATATACACAGTACCTATTTATATATCAGTGTGATTATAAAAAAGAATAATATTATGAGATGCGGAGTTGCACTTACCTTTCTTTCATCAACCAGGAAAGTAAAAATAAAAAAATAGCAAAGGCCTGCAAGGAGTGAGCCGTTTTTGAACGTGACTGAGCAAGCCCACGAACAAGAGAGCAGCTATGCTGACGTGTGAGCCACCTTTGAGTAGGAACTTCAGCCAATCAGAGTCACCAGAAAGTTTAAGGGTTTTGGTCGCTGGTTCTTCTTTTCTAAAAATGGGGTTTTTTTTTTCGTCCTTTGAAGCCGCTGTCCAAAAGAGGGGTCGGAGGGAGCGGTTGGTCGGAATCAGGAAAGTTCCCGAGCCTCTTTAAATGGAGATGGGGTCGATCTCTCCAGCGATGTAGGTCGTCGCTTGCCGCTGCCTTAATTTGTATAATCGAATACGCTTCTATTGAGGAGATCTCAACTCGAAACCGAGAGAAAAAAAATGAAGCCACAGTCGATCAGAGATCAGTTTCTGCTACAATCGTTTGCAGCTATTCCCTTCTCTTTTTATGTTTGGATCGATGAGGGTAAATTGGTCTCCAATCGGCTCTGATTGCCAAGCTTTAGCTATTGGCGGTGCTTTGGATCTCGACCTCAGCTCTGATACCAGTGTAGGGTTTCAAGAACAGAGGATGAAGAAGATAGAGAACATTTCAAGGAATTTTAGGGCTCCAACTGACTGATCATGTGCATATGGTATCTTTCCAACTTTACTATTTACTCTTTTATAGAGATAGAGTCCAAAGATCCGTTGAAACGAATCTTTTCCGATCAGTGGAATCGCCCTGCCATTACTCCTGAAATTACTCCCTCCGTAACGAAGTGACCGTTACTGTGGTCCCGTGATGAGGCCGGATGGCCATCTCACCAACACAAGTAGCTTGTAAATTTTGCTATTGAGAGAGGGCAACTTAGCATTGTAAATTTCAGAAGACAGTTCCACAGCCATCTTGAATTAAATAGAGATCTTGCCATAACACAAGCTTCCCGAGGATCGCTTTGCTGTCTCTGATTGTAGTTAAAAGTTAGGGCAACTCGGAAGAAGCCAAACTTCTGATTTCACTAACAACCGGTCTGTTAATTAATGCTGCCATATCCTCTATTTTTCTCAAATTTCCATAAAAAAAAATTTACAGGGAGGAAAACCCTCTCTCGTCCACTTACGTGTATTAAAAAAAATACTGCTCTTTTTTTTTTTTTTTTTTTTTTAAATTCTTGGGAAGGTTTTAAAATGAAAGCATTATTTTCTCTCTGAGGGGTGGGGGTGGGGAGAATGAGGTGTTACAATGTTCAGTCGTCTTTGTTTTGTCTGTTTGAATATTTCTCTCTTTCTTTTTGGAGTAATTAATTTTGTACACTTCTCCCTTTTGTGCATGGGCAATGTTATTGCAAGCTATTTGTCTCTATAGAAGTTATATTTAATTGATGCCATCTTGGTTCATGAGATATGTCATGCCGCATATGCATATTGGTTAGTTATGCACATGTGGGCCTAGTATTTGAATGGAGTCCTGAGCCCTCTCTCTCTCTCTCTCTCTCTCTAAATCTATGTGTGTGTATCTGTGAAAATGTTATTGGGGTATCTCAAAAATTTTGTTGGCCCGGAATCTGGATTCATTTATTACGTGATCCATCACTTTATCATCTTTTAACATTACTATTTAGTTTTGTGACGTGAACGGATCATGTTCACGTACGAGATTCTCGTACGTCCCTGGTCCATGGATATAGAATATATTAAATGAAGAGAGAGAAAATTGATTCTAAATCCACGGATCAGGGACGTTCTCGTACATTCTCGTACGTGAACTTGATCCACTCTCTTTTGTGACTGCATATTCGCATGAATTCCCCAAGGAAATTTTTCGATTAGCACTGGAATGTATTTCTCAATTAGACATGACGGGTGTTTTATGTTCCCTTTACCCAATGCTATGGAGCTCTAGTTTGGAGCCAATTTCAGCTCTGGTTGGCATAGTTGAAATGGCGTAACTAGTAGTTCTAGTGAACTCTTCCAATGAATGTAGTTTCACTTATCCTGTTGTGGACTTGTCAAGCATTACATTTGGTCCCTCAGAGCTAGAGAAAACAACCATGTTCTCCTCATATTGTGACATTTCATAATGAAGCATCTCAGCTGAAATGGTTATGCATCAGCATCAGTCTTGACTAGAGCTGAGTAAATTTCAGAACTTTTGGTTCTCAAACTATATGGGAAGTACCTTGCTTGTCTATGCTTCTTTTGGGTCCTTTTTTTCAATGTTTTAGTGCGCGAGCTTGTGGCATAATGGTTAAGTTGCACTATTGCAACATACTGGTCACAGGTTTGGAACTTGGAAACAGCCTCTTCTGTGAAGCAGGGGGTTCAGGCTGTGTACATTTGTCCCTCCCAGACCCTGCAGTAGTGGGAGCCTTGTGCACTGGGTTGCTTTTTTGATTTTTATTTTTTATTATGCTGAGCTTGGAGTTTAGAATATTTCCTAATAGGAAGGATTTGTTCAGAGTCAACACCGACACAATGGTTAAAAACTTTTCAGGAAGGGGAAAAAGAAACTAGAGATCTCCAGTTGATTAACTGATCTTTTAGAAGTTCTTAAGAAATATGTGACAGATTGCTGACACAAAAGATAAGTGAATGAATGGAAGGGAAGTGATGAATATGGGTGTATCTCTAATGCAAGTGGGATGTGAAGCAAGTACAGTGAGGGTGAACTGGTGAAGATGGTGTAGTAAAGTGAGTGATAGTGTCTATGTCAGTATATACCATACATGCGACCTTAGGTGCTTCTTTTATTATTTGTTTGAAACTGTTTTTGCACATCTAGTACTTGTTTCTCTACTGCATTGCAATGAGTCTTGTACTTATGACTGTATTTGCAGAAAAGCACTCGGCCTTCTTTCTGGTCATTATAGATTCCATGATCAGGGCTAGGCAGATGCCTGATATTATGATCTGGGTGTGATATCACAAGAATACCTTGGAATGTATTTTTTTTCTCTCCAAAGTAATGTTAATGAAAATATATCCATTCACTTGTTAAACCATAAAAATCGTCCAAACATGGAAAATGGGTCACGTGCCTGCAGTTCTGCAAGTCCTGCATGAATGAGATTCCATTCTGTCATGGTTTGTTGGAACATTCTGGACGGGAGGTTCAGCTGTTCAGACTTGAGATTGATCATTTGGAGCCTCTAACCATTTACTTGGCAGCACCTGGTTCTAGTGCTCAAAAAACACCCTTCAAACTATTAGAACCAGAAGGTCAGACATTTTTGTGATTAGCTTAGATAATATACTAATGCCATAGATTGCAAGTTTCTGATCCGCCATGTTTCACTTTGGGTTGGCTCTTGGCAGTTGATCTCTTTGGAGCAGCACCAGAGTTCTGGGTCATGTTCCCAACCTGTGGGGTATATTCTCCTGTTTTTTTATTGTCTGAGATGAACAACTTAGGAACTTTTTCTACATAAGTGAATTGGCTTTGAAAAACCAGTAAAATCTTAGTTAAATCTTGGGCAGTTAAGTCTTATAATTTCCTGAAAATGGTATGAGAAAAGAATCTGCATTCAGTGGAATAGAGTAGATCAAGTTTATGTGTTTGTAGTTCTGTCTCTAGCAGGAACACTAGAATGCTCATTGCAATTAGTCAGCGGTCTGTTTCCAAGAAATAGCTGCTTGCTTGGTTTAAGTACAGTATGCTGTAAATGAAAATTGGTATTGTGCTTGTGTTCATCATACTGATTTGTTTGGCAAGTGAAACCATCCCTAATTGAATGTTGTTATATTGAATTTTGAATGCTTTCTTTGAAAATTAACCTTGCTATTCCAAGAGCTGTTCAAGGTTGGGTTTACAGACTCTATACAAGCTTGCCAGGAAGGCTGAGTTCTAATTTGATAATAGTCAGATGTTAGGGGTAGTGCAATGGCCACCATACAGACAGGGTATCTCTAGGGGTGGGGGGGTGTTAAAGAATAAAGACTATAAAGCAAGGTAACATGTAGTTCAGAAATAAAATTTCCTGAATCTGTGTGCAGTGGAGATTTAACATATTCTATTTTTCAGTGGTTCGAACCAAGTTAATGGGTTATTGGATTATTCTTGAAAGGACATAACAAATTAAGAAATTTTGAGAGTTCATATGGAGGCTGCATCATATCCAGTTTGAAATGGAGCTTGAAGACCTGTCTTCTGAGAAATGTTGGTCAATGCGACAAAGTTTATAAGAGCTTCATGTTACGTATATATTCATGTCACAATGGTTGTTTATCAGCTTTTAGAGATGTCATATTCCTGAAAGTACTCTTTAAGCACTAGTCTTCCTGTATTGGGGTTTTTAAATTCGGAATTTTGATTTTATCGCACTGTATGAATCCTCTCTCTGTCTATCATCTGCGGTATAATTCTTTTAGTGGCCTAAACTGTGCCTTGTACTGATAATGCCATGGAGAGACATTAGCTTTCTGACTTCCATTATTGATTTCTAATTTTTTTTTTTTGACATACGCTGGTCTCTTTTAATTTTAATTGTGATGAGTGTCTCTAAAGTGAAGACAAACTATAGACTTGATATATATTTTTCATTGGTGCAGGATCCAGACCTCTACAGCATTTCAGTGATTTCTGAAAGAGGGAATACTAATCCCGAGTGCCCCTCACAATTTTCTTTATTGAGCGTCTTAGAAGTTCCTTATGCATCTGAAAGTGAATCAAGCTTGGATAATGATTGGAATAGCATGAACTGTGTCAGTTTTCAGATGGAAAGTGCAGATAAATTTTCCTCATGCAGTGTGGATATAGATGTAGAGGTGGAAAATCTGGCAAAGCCTGAAGCAGAAGAAAAAACTGTTCATTGCTCATTAAAATCTGAGAGTGCTCTAACTGTATGTGCACCATTCACCCTATATGTATTTATGTGTCCCATAAAATGGTTACAAGCTCTTTATATTAAGAGGAAATCGTAGGCCATTGGATGGACAAGGATAGTCTACCAAGGGCATTAAATTTTGTCATTGATAGACTATCGTTATGGTCTAACCGATGTACATCTCTGTTCTCCTCTGCTTCTAATCGTGCAAGCACGGAGTTATACCTTCCAACTGGTTTGCAATTACAGAGTACGTCTCAGAGAAAGATTAGCGTACAGATAGGTGGCAAAATCATGCAGCTTTTACTGAATTATAGCCCAATTTTACTGAAGCCCACTTCAAGAGGTATGTAAGCAAGTTCAGAAACTACTTAATAATTGAGTTATTTGTGTACACCTTTGGAACCTTTATGGGGAAAGGTCCTTTGAACCGCCATGTTTGGGTACACTGGCACCCTCTTTTTTCTCTCTTTCTCCTCCTCATTTGAAATGACCTTGCTGCCCCCCATGAACGAAACCATTGCATCGCACCTTATTGGTGCGCTCCTCTATGATACTTGCTCAGAGAATCCTCTCCCATCTCAATTTTAACAATTTATGGTCACCTTACTCTTTGCATACTGTAGGAATGCATATGATTCCGTGTGTTGATACAAAATTACTGATAGAACAATTTAGATTTTGCCCTTTTTTTTACTGACCATGGTATCATCTGAAACAAGTCTCTGTTTCATGGGTAAGGTTATCATGGCTGGACCGGCAGGACCTGATCTGAAAACCCAGACTGAGGTGAACACAGCGTAAATCGTTGGTAGGGACGTAGGGTTATGGGTTATTCTTGTAACTTGCCATTTATTTTGGTAGGAGTAGATATGTAGGATTTTCTAGTTTCTAGATCCCTTGTTTAAGTTTACTTCAGGATTCCTTGTTTGACTGCGATTTCTTTTTAGAAAAATGCTTGTAATCCAATGTAATAGACATAATATAATATTGAGTTGGAATTGAGATTTGTCCTCACGTTGAGTGTGCGTGCTTCTACTTCCACCCTTCTTCTCTCATTCTTCCATACGGATCAGAGTCGTCTTTCTCGGGTGGGTCTTCTCTATTCCTTTTTTCTCTGCCCTCTCCCTTTACTATTCTCCCTTATAATCTTTAGCCTTTTCTGTTTTCTCCCATTATCAGTCGCTGGTGGTGCCAAGGGATTGATACAAATTTTTAGAGCTCCCTGGATTACAATCTGTTGGATCTGAGATTTGGGGCAAATAAATCCTTCCTTGGGCCATTGAATCCTAAAGAACCAGACCTGGAAGAGCCCTCTAGTGTGAGATCGAAACCAAGGATTACTGCTAGTTCCATATCTTCTGCTAGGATTGATTTCAGTAAATTATCTTTACACTAGTAATTGATTGTTGGGGCCTGGAAATTGGCGGACTCAATAGGGAGTAAGGCGATTCTTCACCTGAAATCTTTGGTCAAACAACAGCCCTGTGAGGGAGAACTTCCACTCAGGAGAACTTCCACTCAAGATATCGTCCTTTTCTGCTTATTTGTTCTCTCTATCATGAGGAAGTAGAAATTATTTTTTCAATATTTGCGAGAAAGTGCCTTAGTTCTGAACCTTGTTTCTATTTCATCCCTTTTAAATATCAGAATTCCCTTATTTCTCCCTTACAATTATGGACTGATCCTTCCATTTCAGAGTTAATTACTATGTTTCCATTGAATCTATATGACCATATGTCCCTTGTTAAAGGAGTCTAAATTTCATGAAATTTATAGTTTTGTCACTAAACTCTTAACTTGAGTTATCTAATATTCTTGTGGACCCTTAACAATCCCAAAGTAGGGTTTCATGACCTTGGATTGTGCCACTTGGTATCAGAGCTGAAAATCCTCTTCCATACCCTAACCCATTGTTGCCAGCAGTGAGGTTATGCAACAGTTCAATTCTCATAAGGAGGAAAACCGAGCATACCTTGCTTATGTCACAAACAATGTGGCTGCTTTCTAATGACTGTCTGCGAGGGGGGAGTGTTGATACCCTTAACACCACAGTTACTTTTCTACAGACCATTAAGTCCTCCACACAAGCTTCTATTGATAGTTTGGCATTTCAAATTAAGGCAACAGTCCAATCTAATCTAAGGATCCTTTCAATTCCATTCCATAAGTCCCATCTCACGCTGCACCTCTGCCACTGCCACCACTTTTTACACCACCACTATATGGGCTGGCCAACCTTTTGACGATGTTCCCTATGGAGCTGAAACAAGAGCCAACTTGGATGTCCTTAGTTTTTATGGGGATACTAATCTAGAGGGATATCTTGATTGCATTCAAAGTCTAGAAACATATTTCCAATGGTACCGGTTGACTGAGGCCATAAAAATTTTATTTGTGAGGCCAAATTGAAGGGTACGACTCAAGTATTCAGAATCAGAATTGAGGCATTGGTTGGTCAACACTTGGGATGAAATGAAAAAGGCCATTAATGGAAAATTTTCTAATACTGTCTACAAGTAGTGCATGCACCTCAAGTTTGGATAGTTGAGACGGACTATATGAATGTTGAGGAATTTGTGGCCAAATTTTACTACTTAGCCACTAAGTCTGATAGCTTGGTTGGATTCAAAGGGTGTTTGATCAATGCGGCATTGGAATCCATTTGAATGTATACGATGGAGGACGTCGTATAGATTCCATATCAAATAGAGGAAAGTTTGGAGCTTGCAGTCGGTGGAGTTTCTAAGACACCTTCTTTAAAGGTGATAGTGCGAGCAAACTTCCTTCTCAACTTGAGAAGTTGCTTTGGCAAGTCATAGGTCAACAGTTCTTCTATGGCATCATTATGGCTAAACAACACTTATTGCCCACCTCGTGTGTTGTTTTGACATACTTCCTTTGAAGCCAAGGGTTAAGATACAATGTTTTACATGCAAAAGGTATGCGCATTTTTCTGCTCAGTTTCCTAATTGTCTGGTGGCTTATACTGATAAGAAAGATCTCATGGCTATCTGCTTTGGAAGAAAGAGGTAGTGTACGTAGAGGCAGACAAGGTGAAATGCAACAACGGTTAATGCACTATGGTAATCGACAATGGTAGTTGTACCAATATCGTTTCTGAAGACGTTGTTTGCAAGCTTGGGTTGAAGACAGAGCCACATCCTTACCCCTATAGATTCCTTGGTTGAACAACACCGATCTCAAAATAAATACAACAACAACAATTTAGCCTTTCCCAATACAATGGGGTTGGGTACATAGATCCGCGAGAGGGACAAGAAAAAAAAACATAAGAGAGAAAAGAAGGGCGAAAAAAGAAGAGGAATCAAAAAATGAAATAAACAAAGCAACATCATAGGAACATTGCACCTAAAATCGGTTGGCAATATGGATCTTTGACCTCCAAACAGCTTTGTTTGAGGTCATACTAGAGTCAAGATCTAGCCTTTGCATGTCTTTTCTTACAACATCATCTATGGTCATTTTAAGCCTGCCCCCTACCTCTTTTAGATCATTCCATGTGAATCTGGACACTTATGTGGATCTAGTCACTCCTCATTATTGGGGCGTCCCTAGGTCTCCATTGAACATGGCCATACCACCTTAGAGGACATTCTCAGAGCTTGTTGAATCGTGGCTACTCCCAAATCAACTCTAAGATGGTCATTTCTTACTCTATCTCTCCTAGTTTTTCCGCACATCCATCACAACATCCTCATCTTTGCTACGCTCTACTGATCTATGTTACACTTCTCAAATCAATGATAGGTATATTTGCTCATATATTCTACTAGTGGGTTGATCGGTATAGTGCAATTTGACGTTATACCTCGAAGGTTTCACATCCTTCTTGGACGAACTTGGTTATTTGACACGAATGTACAACATTGTGGGTATGAAAATACCTATTCCTTCAAGCATGATGGCCTAGAGATGAAGTTGCTTCTCGCTAAGGACCTCCCAACAATTAAGCTTAAGCAGACAGCATTTCTCCTCCATCAAATTGATTCATATGGTATCCTTAGTGAACATTGAAACTCGAGAGAGTCAATTTCAATATTTGCAAGGAAGCCCTCAGTTCGAACCTATTTCTATTTCATCCCCACTCCCTTTTAAGTATCAGTGATAGCCCTTGTTTCCCATTTATAGTTATGTATTGGTCCTTCCCCTTCGGAGTTAAGTACTATTCTGCCATTGAGTCTATTTGTCCCTTATTAAAGAAGCCTGAAGATCACAATTTTTACAGTACTTAACTCTTAGCTTTATTTATCTAATGTTCATGTGGGCCCACAGAGGTCCCAAAGTAGGGTTTTGTGACATGGGAATGCATCACAAGCTCAAGAAAAATAGGGCAATATTCAACTGACAATAAATTATATTGGTCTTGTAAGTATGATCTCAGCAAGGGTTCGTAAAATTTGAGTCTTGACCCTCTCCGTGAAGCAGATTTTGAATCAAAGTGTGACAAAAAAAGAATCAGGGCAAAAAGTTCAGGGCTGGGTTCGAATATTTGAAGGGTGAAGCATAAATTTTTTTGCCAATTCAATTTTGAATCATAAATATGTGAGAAGATTCGGTAGGATTACATGTATTTTATGTGCACATACACATCATTCGCATTCACATGTTTCCTTCATGAGATTCAGAAGACAGATTTTCTTATGATAAAAGAAGGAAAAATAAACTTTAGTAAGAGTGTGCAATTAAACATGATTTTTATATTTATATGCATGTATGTTCACAGCGACATAGGCAGTTACATACAACTAAAAGTGTTGCTTAAGAAACCAGTGAACAAAATGAAAAAAGGCCATTACACAGTGCTGTTCCCACCTATGCAGGGTCCTGGGAAGGGGCGTAAGTTTGGAGTTAGATCTAACCTTTGTTTGGCATTTTTAAGCGGCCGCCCTCAATTCTCAAACCCAGGCATTTTCCCTGGCAGCCTGAATTTAATACCAATGCTCCAAGCAATGACCCCTAAACCAACGAACAAATAAAAGAGATTAAAATGGTTCTTGGAAGGGTGGTGGGTTTAATGTTCTTGCTTTATATCAAGGGTTGTAAATTTCTGTTTTGACCGTCATTAGGTTTTCAATCATAATGTTCACATGTTTCTTTTTTTTTTTTCTCCTCTCACTATCAGGTGTTTACTAATATTTGCAACAGCTAACCTACATTATTCTATGTTTATTTTTATTTATTCCCTGGATTTATCAGCAGACAAATTAGTGACTGAGGGAGCTATTGATATACCTAATAGCAGATGGCGAAGATATAAGCGTGCAGCATCGCTAGACTCGAGAAAAGTGGTTATCTTTTTCTCAGTACTGTAAGATTCCAGTCCATCATTACTTTAACTGAATGTCTGAAAGACATGCTTGTTTCATTTTTGATACTACATCAAACCTTCAAAAGCCAGTGCTCTTGTGATTTTATATTGCATGAATTTTAATTTGAAGGCAACATGTATCAAGTGCTTGATGCTTGTCCGGTTAAACTTCTCTTTTAGACATAAATCTTCCATTTTTAATCTTCTTGTTCAAGCAAGGTTTTTAATGTATTGCTATATATCTTGTTTCTTACTGGAAGGTTAAAGAATTGCTAATATGGCAGCCGTATTAGGAGCAAGCAAGAAATATGTTCAGTCTCCTATTTGTATATACCTTCTGGACCACAGTTACTGTCAAGACAGATTGCCTTTAGACCATCGAGATGCTAATATCTTATTTCTGTAATTAAATATTGTACTTGTATCTTTGTTTTCCTTTTTCACCTACTCACTTATGTCTTTTTTACATTTTAAAAAATGTGTTTCAGGTCGAGCATGGGAACACTGTTGTTGATATACTTGACACTTAAGAGTGAAACAAATTGGTGATGGGCTAGTTCATGCCTAGTGGTTGTTTCTCATGTTTGTTTCTCACCTGTGTGTGTGTTGGGGGGGGGGTGTGGGTGTGGGTGTGTGTCTAGTGTCTGTGCGGGTGTATATGTGCGCGTGCTATTTCATGTACATATTCACAGTTTGAGGCAGTGGCCTCTGTTCTGCAACACTTGAATGTTTCTCATTAGTTGAATCTTTTCTTTTATGGCCCTACTATTGAGTATTGATTCTATTGTTGGTGGATGAGTCCAGATCACAATGTCCTATTACTACTCTGCTGGCCAGAACAAATTTTGCCTTGGAAGTTATTTTTCTCCTTCATTCTATGCAAAAGGCCAAAAGGCAATGTGTATTTTGTGCTTTCCCTTTCCTGTTGTGATTTCTGTGGTTGTAGTACTGCTGTCCAAACCTGATCATAGGAATTAATGTCTTAAAACTGTGGCACCTTTTTTCAGTTCTCACGCTAAGATTCATTGCACAAACTCTTTGAGATGTGTTCTGGTGATTGGTTTCTTTATCTGCGAGAAACACTTGAAAAATTGAGCTGAGCTTCATATTCCAGGGCTGGAGGAGATTAGAATGTGATGCTCGACTCTGGAGTTCAAGACATGATCAACACTTTAGATTCTGATCAGAAAGACCTCTTACCTTGATTCTTCCAAGTGTTGCTCTAGCAGCAGAGATGCTCCTTTAATTAACCCTGACAGTAGTCTTGTGAATTCAAAATAGGAAGAAAGAACGCTATTTCCTGGCATGTACCTATGTCAAGACACAACAGGTGCAAAAAGACTGCGTTGAAGATGCTTGCATGCATCCTCCCATTGGCTGCTCCTGTTGGCATGCTGGGAGGTAGCATTCTCTTGCCCTAAAAGTTTATAATATTTTTTATGCACCTTGGTCATTTCCTGCTCCAGCAGGACATGGTTTTTTTCCTTTTTATTTAATTTTTTATTATTTTTATTTTATTTTTCTGCGTCAAGTGGATTAGGATTTACGACCATTTATGGGATAATTTCATTAGGTTTTGTGATGATACATGTCTTTTTGCTCATGTAAATGTCCTTTTATGCTGTCATTATGAGTGTTAAGATGAAGGGCATTTGTGAAAGAAAGAAGACACATGTTAACTCAAAACAGTACGTGAAGAGTTACTCTATATATATGTATATATATATATATATATATATATGTGTGTGGAGTCGATTCAGAGTGCAGTAGGTGGGGCTGAGAAGAAAGTTTTCCTTCACCATATAGGCTCCGTTTGTTTCCACGTCAAATTTTACATGTAAAATTTTCACATGGAAAAGTCTTAAAATTTACATGTAAAATTTTCCTTCTTGATATATTTTCCAACGTTTGTTTCTAGGAGGTAAAATATGTTGTAAAATATCATTGTAAAATCTTTCAATGTTTGTTTGCCATTTATTTTACATGGTAAAATTATTTAGCATAATTATATAATTAAGATACTGTTATAAATTTGAATTAGGCAACTGTAAAAACCATGTATCGACATGGAACCCATAAAATATATAGGACTTATGTGATCCAAGACAACAAAAATTACAACCAATGTGGGACAACCATTTCCATGCGATTGTGGGATTAGTATGGGCACGCAAGATTAGTCAGGCCGAAAGCCTAGATACCCGTTATTAAAATAATAATAATAATAATTACATCATGATGTCTCCTAGATCAGTTCAGACACAGCAAAATGGATGGGGCTGAAAGCTCACATGTGAATTTAAATGGAGTTGGCAAGAGGCAAAATAAGCATTAAAAATCCGGACTATCGAAAAATTTGAAACTAGAGATGTTATTCAGCGCGAGGTTTTACATCAATTTTTTTTTTTAATTCGAATTTTACATCAATGTATTGATATCAGCCTGATGTTTAGTAAAGCATCAAACTATGCCAATGTAGGAGACAAATTCAAAACAAAATATAACAGAAACACAAAGATTTTCTATCTAATGGGCAGTACTGAAGCTGTAATAAATAGCACACACACAAACACACACACACAGAGAAAAGAAGGTAATGAATAGAAGAAATATATATCCATGGCAGATCCAATCAATGTTAATTAATGATGATGACCATATTGATGATAGAGGGACAGATTGAGTCCAAGATGTTGAGCCAAAGACACTTTAAGACGTTTCTCGGACAAATGCTAACTAATGCAATGTAACCCATACTAAGGACAGATAGTATAGAGTACATATACCAAACAAGAAAATGCAAATATCTGCTAAAAATAAATAGCATTAGATTAAGCTAGTATTTTGGGAACAATAGGCAAAACACAAATGTTTCAATTGCATGTCAAATGTATCACAATCAAAAATAGAAATTCATGATAAATAGAGACACTAACATCCATTAACCAAAAGACTACTCAATAACAACCCACCTCACAATCAAAAGAGCTTATAATGAAAATATAAGTCTTAAACATTTTCCCATGTGTTCTGAACAAGATAAAGAAAAAAGTTTCCTGCTGTTAAAAAACAAAGAGTCTACTCAATAAGATATAACTACTTTCAATCCAACTAAATTGTCTAACAGTCCCCTACTTCAAACTCCCATCTGCCACTTTTTCAATAATCCCTACGCTTCCCATTATCATCCCTAGCAAGAAAGCCTGTAGCCAACTTCTCATTGTTGTTCAAGACTGTAAAAACATCATCTAAAATGTCAGCATTGAAGCCATCTACCTTCATCACCTCTTTGTAGAGCCTCTCAGAAAATGCAGAATTAGATTCCTCTTTTTGAATCAATGCATCAGCTAGTTTGTCTATCTTTGAGGCCATCATACCCAACACACCCACTAGATCCTCATCCACACGAGGTTTCTTCCCATGTTTCCTAGATGAAGAACCATCATTTGGTCCCATATGCCCTCGGTTACGCTGGGTGGACATGGAAGTTGGCATTTCCATAGCATCATCATAGTTGTGGTCACTGGAAGAATGCGGCCGTACACTATCACTTGCAAGATCATTGGCATCATCACTTTCTTCGTCCAAATCATTTTTGTTGAAACTATCTGTAGGCTGATCATTTCCAATCGCAACTGCCATTTTCTCATATTTTTGGTAGCTCATGGATCTAAATCCCTTTGCTTATGGATGGGCCTGTGAAATTTAAGTCAATAAAAAAATTCAAGCATACATCACATATACATAGTTATAAAATTTTCAAGCATGCATCACATATATATAGCTAGATGAATGCCTAGGACTAAACTGTCTTCAACCACAACTTACACACACACACACACAGAGAGAGAGAGAGAGAGAGAGAGAGAGAGAGAGAGAGAGA
>NW_024870571.1:168112-235683 GCF_013358625.1 Macadamia integrifolia
AAAAAAAAAAAAAAAAAAAGAGCTAGCTCTCTAAATATAAAGAAGGATATAAAATCAATCAATCAATAGTTGAAGCAAAGTATGAACTTACTAATCAATGAACAATAATGGCTCCAAAACCATATAACACAGATATGTAATTTCATTAATTTAGTTATCAATACCTAAATATATTCCTTCCAAACTTGGTTGTCAACCATAAGTGTTTGGGTTTTGTCATTCCACCTCCAACCACTTTGTTCTACTAGCTCTTTGAGAATCATATATTGTTTTTTTATAGTCCTTAATCTATTTCTCATATTCTGCTGTGATATCTCTATCAAACTGTGTGGTTAATGCCTGAGAAACAAAGGTGAATGCTGGGCCTGTGAAAGTCTTGTCACATTTTTTTCTTTTCACTACTTCTTCAACAAGGAGATCAATGAGGGCATCGTCTATTGTCTCTGTCCAACGTAACTGTTGATCTTTCGTCTTTGTATGTTTCTTTCCTTTACTCTTAGAAACCTTCCTCACTTGATCATTATCTAACCTAATTTGTCAAAATTACAAGTCACAAAACATGGTAAGTAATAATAACATGATCGCTTTGTTTGCAAACACATATGCCACTCAAAGATAGTAAGATTTTGTCAGTTAGCAAAAAAAAAAACCATCAATCAAGACAAAAGAAGAGAAAAGAACTCCATCCAATAATTTATCAGATCAAACTTTAACTAACTAGAAATTTCATACAGATGGAAATAAATGTCTTGAGTACATAGATTCCATAAGTTTTAAAAATCAAATAGGAAAAATCTTAATGTCATTCATCAATTATCCATTGAGAGAACACACCAACAGTAGCAAGAAATAAGTACAATGATATATCTAATTAACCCCCCTCTTACGCTGACAGTCCCCATACATCTTATCTCCTAAGTTATCTCTAAATTTTTTCCACCTAGTACCCTCCTCACGAAGCTCTCTTATCTGACTTTGGGAGGTTGAGGCTTGTGATGATCTAATTGTCCCTAATTGTATCATCTCCGCTGTGTACATCTGCATTATATCATCATTTGGATCAATGTCCATGATGTGTTGTGGATAACACAACAAGAAATAACAATGTCGATTTTGAGTCTTGAAAGGCATATGTGTTGTTTTATGGTTGTCCTTGTTGGCAACTCGGCCACGTGGCGGTGATGACGTGGCCAGTTTGAGTGACGTGGATGAAAATGATGACATGGCAGTATCCAGTGTCACCGATGAGATAACAGAGCAGCTTGGTATGCATGGAGTGGTTTAATACATCATTAATAGGTGGTGCGGGTTTCTGGGTCAAAACTGGTAAAATTGGCCTATTTACGATCGATGGCATTTTTGGTAATGAAAATGACATTTTTGGAAGATCAGTTCTTCATAAAAAATATAGATTGTAATTTTCCTAGTCCAGTGCATTTGATTTCGTCACATTCTGATACCGTATGAAGAAGTTACGGCATTTATGGCAGTCAAGGGCAGTTTCGGCATTGAAGATGAATTTTTTAAAGGAAGCGTTCTACATGTAACAATATGAAAAAAATACAATCTTTCCAACGGTTCTGATTTCATTGCATTCCGATTCCATATGAGAAAGATACATCATTGGAAAGGTGTAGGGGCATTTTGGTCTTTTTACATGGATGATTCAGATGATTGAGTCTTCTAAAAAGTCGTAGAGAATCCAGTTACGATTCCAACGCACTTCGTTTTATCTCAATCGGATATCGTATGAAAAAGTTATAAGCGTTTCCGTAAAGTCGGTTCGAAAATCCAAACCGAAAATCCATAAGTTGCTCTCGGTGTTGGGTGTATTTTTCGGATTTTATTTTTGAAATTCGAAGGGCTTTTGTGTAATTTAAATATTTTGAAGGTATGAGTTGCAAGGGGTCTTTAAGCACTGAAACATATGGAGGCAGGGGCTTGATTGTAATAAAGAGGAGTAAAGGGAAGTGAAATGGACGGCCAAGATTCGACCACGTAGGCTTGATGCCCATTCAAAGGCTGCTGAGATTTTGGTGTGATATGGACGAGATAGATGCTTGCGCGTGGGATTTTATTGGTTAGATGCATAATTGTTGATGCACTGGCGCTACACTATATCAAGGTATGTTATTGTGTTTCGCACGTGTATAGAAAGTATAAAAAGGATTCCGATATTAATGATCTCATGAAATCTGATTAAAGCCATCATGGAAGATTCGGATCCAACGGTCAATATGCATTTTCACTTTTGTGAGTGGGAGACAAGTTCCCTTAAAATCCGGAAAAGCAACCAATCATAGATCGACAACACTTCTGACGATGTCAGAGCCTACGTCATGATGACGTCATCAAGATTCAAATCTAACGGTTTGGATCTGTTGTCCGTTGGTTTAATCGGATGGCTTGGATTATAAGATCTCGTATATGAGATCTACGGTCAGATTTCGCCCCTGTTGCGCGCGCCGCCGGTGTAGCCTACGCCACCCGTACGAAGATTCCATTTCGGGCTATGTCATTGCTCCAACTTCAAAAGGTCATAACTCCCTCATTTTAAGTCGGATTTGGGTGAACCAAGTTGCAGCTTCTTCGTTTTTTCAAGCCCTACACCATGGAAGCAATAAAAATGGATTTTGAGTGAAAGAAGCCTACGGTTTTGGTAGGAGAAGCTTCCCCCTCTTTGTTGGTCCTTGAATGAACATACATTCTTGATGATAAATGTTCTTAGGCCATTAAAGGAGGTAAAAGAGGTGGTTGAAGTGTGTTAATGGTATATTAACTCAAAGCCAAGGAAGAAGAGAAGAAAGCAAGGATGTGTTTGCTTTGAAGAGCAAGAAGCCAAGGAGAGAGAAGGTGTGAGCACCAAACTTGTCAGTACAAGTTTCCAGTCATCCCAGGCAATCGGTTGTGAGATTCTCTAACCTGTGATTTTACATTACATGTATGTATGTATGTTAGGGTTAGTTGTGGATGAATGTATACATGCTAGGTTAGTTGTGGATGAACTGTGAGCATGCTAGTTAGTTGCGGATGCATATGCTAGGCAGAGCTTGACTGTAGGGCATTGATATAAGCCCAATTTAATTGTATTATTTATTGTGTGCTTAGTGGGTGCTAAGCACCGGGAGTGGGTGCTACACATTGTATCGGTACTACGAGTGCCATCTCAGCTTCGACTTGAGAAAATTGGGTGTGGGTGCTCCCGACTGTGGGTGCAGTCAAAAGTAGTGTATTGAGTAGGTACGAAGCCTTTACAGGCACTACTCCGGGGATGTAGGCAAATTGCCGAACCTCGTAAAAACCCTATGTTGTGGGTGCTTGTTGTTTGCATTTTATATTGAAGTGCGTGGAATATGGAATGGGTGTGCACACTTGGAAGTGCCTATGAAAGGCTGAGTGTGCATACGACTGTGTGCAAACAGGGACAGGTATATCAGGTTTTTCTTGGCCAGACATCGGACAGGTTTTTAGGTATCAGAATTGAACTCACTGATTCACCCCCCCTCTCAGTGACTGCCGGGTTACAACAATATGTTGCTTAGAGTCCAATATTGGAAATCTCTTCTTCCACACCCCAAATGCACGTTCGATCGCGTTTCAAAGTGAAGAATGCCAATGATTGAATATTTCATTTGCATTCGCTGGTGTTCATCCAGAAACCTCATTTATGTGGTAACGTGTTCCTCTATAAGGAGAGAGAAACCCAGGCCGATTGCCATAACCAGCATCAACCAAATAATATTTCCCTCTAAAGCGGAGTAAATATATAATTTCAGTATCTAGTTGTAAATATAAATTCAATATAAAAGACCCATAGAAAAGCTATGACCTGGTGGGACATAAAGACCATTTTGTCTCTTTAAGTGCATCTCCTAGGACAGTGGAATCTGCTGCTGATCCCTCCCAACCAGCCAACACATAGGTGAATTTCGAGTCAAATGTGCATGCGGCCATCACATTTTGAGTGGTGTTTGATTTCCCACCACGAAATCTTGCTTGGTATTCTATGGGAACTTTACATGGGACATGTGTCCCATCAATTGCACCCACAATCCTGAAACAAGACATGTAATTTAAAGAAGATATTGTAATATACTAGTATTCTTTATATTTACACCAAATAAGTATACTTACCTTAAAATAAGGCCAAAATCTGTTGTCGGTTTTTATCTCAAGAGGTACTTCTGTTCCAGTTGGTTGTCTGATTAGAAGTTTGTATAAGCGTAGGACAGCCTAAAGCACGAGATTCCAACATCGACTAACGGTTTCTTGAGAGCGAAAAAATCGATAGGCAATGACCTGATTCCTCACATTATGACCAAGAGCGTGTAGGAATAGCACAACTTGTTCCTCAATGGACATTTGCACTGTAAGATTTCCATGTTCTCTTAGAATATAACAAAATCTATGGAAACACTCTTGATTCATTCGAATTTGGTTCACACAATCTTGAGGTCTCCCTAAAATTATTCGGTTAATGTATTGTCTTCTTTCATCATCCATATTCACTGTTTTCAGTCTAAGGCGACATGCAATATATAGGATAGCAAACATGGAGGTAGGGGTGTCAATTCCTAAACCGAACCGATAAAATCGGTCGGACCAAATTGATAACAACACGGATCGAACCGAACCGAAGCCTTATTGGTTCGGTTCAGTTTGGAGTATTGCAACCCCAAAACCAAACCGAACCGCACCGAAAACCGGATGAACCAGAAACCAGCTCAAAACCCGGACCGAAACTGAAACCAAACCGGTAAGAAACCGAAACACTCCAAAATTCATTAAAAAAAAAAAATTCAAAATTTGCATAGTTTTGTATACATTTGTATAGAAAGTCGAATCCAAACTGGACCAAAAACCAAAACCAACCCGGTTATAAATCGATTTAAGAAATCGAAGACAAACCGAAACCGAAACCAAATTGAAACCGGAATTTCCTTATTGGTTTGATTTCGGTTTCAGCTTTCCCACATCGAAACCGACTCAATCTAGACCAAAACCGAGTCGGACCGACCGATTGACACCCCTACATGGAGGCTAGGATTGATGATATAATGCCAAAAATGGCCGCTTTGACCTTTCTCTTGTCGTGGCCACGTCGTAGTCTCATTCTATGATTTTTAATTATAAAAAATAATTAGGACATGCAACAATGTTGGATGATTGAATATAGTAAAGGACATTCAAACAGTCTAATAATAAAAAGAAATTCTCACCTGTTCACAAGATATAAAAGAAAATACAAATGATTCATGTCTTCATCAAAATAAATAATGTAAATAAAAAATTTAATACTTTTAATTTACATAGATTGTAAAAGTTTGTAGACCTTGAGCCATTGAAGGTGTGCTCAAAAGGTGGATGCCAATGACACTATTTTAGACTATAATATGTTCCATTTATATTTTTTTTTGATGAATAAATAAATTTATACCCAAAGAGAAAAGAAAATACAAGGGAAAAAAGGGGGGGGGGGGGGGGAGGCTTAAGCCAACAAGAAAAATAAAACTTGCCGTTCTTATTTGAATGGAATAAGAATAATAAGTAACAAAGGCCATCAATAGCAATTCTTATTCCACTCGATAATTCAGAGAAACTACTTGCCGACAGGTATAGATGATAGAACCCCGCATGTACAACTCTCAAGCTGGTCCATGTTCCCCATATCAACTTCTGCTTGGACCACTTAGACATGTTTCATTTTTGAGTAGAATAATAGAAAATAAAATTTTACTATAGGAAGCTTAAGTTTTTAATCTATATGAGGAGATTTTAGTAATTTGCCCATGTAAATGTGGTTGTTTTATTTGTTTTTGCTCTTCAAAGTTCAAAACATGGCTCCACAAAAAAAGTTCTTCAAACATGGCTGGCTATACTTGATTTAAAAAATAAAATAAAAAATTGTACCCGATTGCACTATGAGTTTGGAGAGGATCATAATTATGCAGTTGTAGCCTTACTTTGAGGAGAGATTATTTTTCTATTCAAACTCGTAACCACTAGGATGCAATGGAGCAATCTTACTATTGTGTCGAAGTACGCAAAAAAGTGTAACAATTGTCATGTGCTCTCGCTCATGTACTACATGATGTGGTAATTGGTGAAGCATAACATGTCACCAGGCATTATGAAGAATAGTTTTTCCACACGGCCCTCTAGGCTTCACTATGCATGATGCTTAATTTGACTCCACTCATTAGAGGTGTTAAAAGACTCAAAACCCAGCTCGAACCAACGAAATAGAGACAAACTGACCAAAATTGAACTTGAACAAAACTGATATAAGGTTATTGGATTATGTTTTGAGCCTAACTTTTGTGAGACCGAAACCAAACTATATTGCATTGAAATTGAGATGACCCATGTCAATCGGAAATTCATAATGTATATAAAAAAACACATATTTTTTCATGCTTTTTAAATATATTTACATGTTAGATCGAAACTAAACCAAAATCAAATTGACAATAAATCGATAAGAGAAACCAATAAAAAATCAAAATCAAATCAAAACCGTTGCACCTTTATTGGTTCATATTTTGATTTCACTTATTCTCACACCAAAATTGATAAAATTAAATCAATGAAATCCAAACCAACCGATTGACACCCCTGCCTCTCATGTACTATCAATTGGAATATAATAAGACATAATAGACATAATAGAGTATATTTTTATCATATGATTTTCCCAAGCTTCATTATACACTGTGAAAAGTAACACTTTCACTGTCTATCACATGACCCCACCTATATGTTAGCATATGACGAATAATGAAATGTAACGCCTCCTTGGGCAATGGGTACTGTGGTAGACTTTTTCCTTCTAAAAAAAAAATAAAAAATAAAAAATTTTGGTAGGCTTTTCCACAAAATAAAATAAGAAAATAAAAAGTCAAAGAAGCAGACGGGCTATCGGGGAGTGGGGCCACCTGTTACATTTATATAATTAAATTTATTTTCTTGGTAAGCCCTCTTAAATTTCTTCATCATATATCTTTGTGGTGTATCATATCAGGTTGACGTAATTTGTAGGTGTTGGATAGTGAATAGTGACTAATGAGTGGGGGTATGCGTACGTACTACACACAAAGTGTAGTCTGTACGTCACATTCACATCCTCTCATATGACTTAAATATCATTTAATATAAACACCCTAAGAACTAATAAGGGTCTTCTTATTCAAATTTTTTTTTTGGACAGAAAACTCATTAACTAAAATCGGCAAGAGAGCACCTCCTGTTGAGGAAAGACATATTTACAAAGAAAGGGGAGGGGGATAAACCCACCAAGTTTTTAAAAGCCAAAATTTAAAGCACCTCCAGCTAGGAAATGAGCTTCCCTATTCATAGATCTATGAATAAAACCAAATTTAATTGTGGAAAAGTAAAAAAAAAGAGCCAAAATATCATCAACTATTGCTAAGGTAGGCCAATTCAAAGAAGACGCAATGTTGTTGAGGACAACAATGTTGTTGAGGACAGAAATAAGCGGTTGGCAATCTGAGAAAATGAGGAGATTCAGGAGCCCTAGACTACAGGCCAAAAGAAAAGCATCATGCACACTTTCTACCTCCATAACTGAAGCTGAAAATCCCCAGTTGGCCTTACACTTAGCTCCAACGAAAGACTTTCCTTTATAAAAAATGATCACCCCTCTTCTTCCTTTCTTTGTCTTTGAGTTCCAAGCCTCATCGGTAAAAGCAACAACAAAATCCAATGGCAGGTTTGAGAATTGAAAATCTGAAAATACAAAATGAGAGAAGGAAATATTAGATGGTTGTCTAGATAGAGCTAATTGATTCATACCCAACCTACTATCCTCCACAATATGATTGAAAGTTGATATAGTAGAGACTAAGTTTGGCGGTTCAAAGCTAAATACAACGTTGTTTCTTGATTTCCATGTTTGCCAAAGGAGAGACAACCATTGGATATGACAGTCTTGCTGGTCCGGAATCTTTATAAATCTGAGAAGAAGATAATCAAACCAATCACTAAACTCTAAAAAGGGAAGCTTTCCACACAGAAGCTGCAAAGGGGCAACAAAAAAGAGCATGAGCTATTGATTCATCATCTACAAGGCAAATAGGACAAAGAGAGAGACGAGACATAGATCTACTATGCAGTAATTTATTTACAGCAATGGCATTAGAACAACACCTCCACAAAAATATTTTAATTTTTGGTAAAAGTTTTAAATTCCACAATTGTTTCTAAAAATCAGAACTTGAGGATGAGGCATTATGGACAGAAGCATTTGTGTTAGCATTATTCAAGTGAAAAGCAACATAATAAGCTGATTTAACAGTGAACTTATCGTTTTTTGTGTACCCCCAAAACCAACTATCCGGAGAAGGGAAAATATGAAGAGATATCTGTTGGATAGCTTAAGCATCACTAGTTGAAAACGTTGAATGAGTGGTATATTCCATTGTCTTGATGGATTTATGATAAGATCCTCCACGAGGTGAATGCGAGAGGAGGGGCACTTTCCTGTCAGTTTTCCTCCTTACGATGAAGGGACCAAATATCATAAAAAATAGAGGTGAATTTATCATCTCCCACACTTTTACGCAACCCATTTAACAACAAAGACCTTCCTTTCATGAAGCTTCTCCAAGCCCAAGAGCAAGACTGACGATTAGGGGTATCCAAAAAAGAAGAGTTCGGAAAATACTTCCCCTTTAGCACTTTTATCCACAACGCTTACTCATTTGATAGTAGACACCAACACTGGCGGGCAAGAAGGGCTAAATTAAAGCTTTGAAAATCCCTGAAGCCAAACCCACCCAAAGATTTGCTCCTACAAAGTTTGTTCCAACTTACCCAAAAGACACCCTTATCGGACTTTTCTTTCCACCAGAAATGTCTTAATAATTTGTTCAATTTATTATAAATAGAATGGGGAAGCAAGAACAAGGACATGGGGTAAAGGGGAATGCTAATAGCTATAGATTTTAGGAAGACTTCTTTTCTTGTTGCAGACAAGAGACTCTCCTTTCACCCTATTAATTTAGATTGAACTCTCTCAATGACGTTATTAAAAAGGAGTTTTTTGGATCTACCAAACTTTGTGGGTAATCCTAAAAATTTACCATGAATGGGCACCACATTGAACCCTAATATGGAAGACACTTCACTAGCAAGCACAGAAGGTACATTAGGGCTAAAGAGAATACTAGATTTACTAGTGTTAAGTTCTTGTCCCAAAACTAGGCAAAAATTCTTGAGAAAATTGATAATGGTCCTACCTTCCTCAACCCCCGCTTTAGAGAATAATGAGCAATCATCCGTAAAAAGGAGGTAGGAGACAGTAGGGCTAAATCTACTAGTTTTAATTCTATAAATTTGATTGGAGAGTTCAGCCTGGAGAAGAGAATTAGAAAAGTCTTCCTGACATAGGATAAACAGATATGGGCTTAGGGGCAACCCTGTATGAGACCTCCTGTGGGTCCATACAGATTTAAATGCAAGAAAAGTCAAAAACTTCATTAAACTTTGTAGATGCTGATCGCGTGGTGGAAATAGGTTTAAATGTTAAGATGATCCAGTAGAGAAGCTACGACGTCGGTGGCCGGTGCCATCATCCACATCATAACGGTGCTCTCCAATTTCCTTTTTCAACATTATTATTAATCACAGAGAGAGAGAGAGAGAGAGAGAGAGAGAGAGAGAGAGAGAGAGTCTGACAAACTATGTGAATGTGTTGGGGTCCTGTGGATGGATAAGAAAGAGCAACAGCATACATTAAAAGTCAAAGTCAACGATTGCATATTATATATTGTTGACTAGCTTTGATAAGAAAATAAATTCCAAACAATGATGCCTGACGCCATAATACTATGTTGGGCCAATCCCATAGATTTAACTTTAAGACTGTTTGTTTGAAAGTAGAGAAAAATGAATGTTCCTTGGTCGCATAGTCTTTGTATCAAAATATAGAGGGTAGTGAAATGATGCCCCTATTTCAATAAAATTCAGAAAATCAACCTATGTTCATGCTTATGTGTATCCCCTCATTGGCTCTATGATGGCATATGAGTCACGTGACCACAAAGCATTTTTTTCTTCAAGAAAATAAACAAAATAAAATTAATGATTATTGTTTCAAAAATCAAAATCAAATTGATCAAATCAGCCATGGTTGATTTTGATTCTGGACATTTTAGAGCGGTTGGCTCTAGGGTTTTTGGGACGAAATCATTGGGTTTCAAGATATAAGGGGTCGATTCTAGGATTTTAGAACTGATTCTAAGCTTTTTAGAACCGAGTTTGACTTGATGTGATCTAGATCGAATTGACAGGGACTGATTTTTGAGTTTAAAACTCATTGATTACGATTCTAATTAACAAACACACCCTTAGAAGATGGAAGGATTAGTGAGGCTGTATCCTATAAGCTCCAAGCTGTCTCATTCGATTAGATATTAATATATCATATTGAGACAATTTTTATTTTACTTGGAACAAGATCTGTACCAGATAGAGTCTTCTACCTCTCTACTCTTGTTGAATGTTTTATGCATATCATATTAGATTAAGAATGGAAGGAAGATCTCAGATGAAGATACAGTTTATTTGTTCTTATCTTTTTAAAATGCTACTTAAAAGACTAATTAAAATAGTCTGATAATTTTTATTGGCATGGCCAAGAGACTCATGCCATCCATTTGAATATAAATAAAGTATTAATATTTACCAAAGTACCCTCATCAAGTATGCTATTCTTACATATTTTTAAGGGAAAATTATATGTAGCATACTACCACCCCTAAAAACTCCTGAACATTAAGTGAGTGATAATGTTTACTCACCTACTGTTTGGGAGTTTTTTAAAGAAAAGTCTCTCTAAACAAGTGGCATAACCAATGTCTCCTCGCATAGTTTTGGATTAATTTTTTTGAGAAAAAAAGAAAGAAAGAAAAAGAAATAGAAAATATTTGTAAATGAGCATAGGCTATCCCACTTGATTAGAGAAGTCTCACTCTTAAAAAAAAAAATTAAAAATTAAAAAAAATAAAAAATAAAAATCTACCCTTACTTTGGACGAGGAGAGAGATAGACACAGGGACTCAAGGAATGCGGAGATAGTTTATACCCCTCAATGTAAGACAACTTCCCAATTTATATATAGTGACTCCAGCCAATTTTTTTTGTTTCCTCACAAACAATTTTGTTTTTATCTGACTTTCTATAAATTAAAATTCATTCACCCATGAGATATTATTCAATAATAATGTCAATCAACGGTTTTTCAAAGATTTAATAAATGATTTCTTACCAAAGTTGAAATTATTGTCAATATTTTATAAACAAGAAGTATACTGTTATAGTCAGTAAAATTTTGAGGATCAGCTTCAAACTTATATATTTTATATAATATTAATTGTATGATTGTGCTTTTTCTGTGAAACATTCGTATTTAACTATTAAAAAAATAGTAGTTTGGCCTAATGCACCAACAAGTCAATCTAATAGATTCCTAATGGATATGGTTGCATCACTAAAAGAACTTAATATAAGAATACGCTTAGAATAAGTATAAAATTGCCTATCCAAGCATCAATAATATCAATAATATAGTTACAAGATAAAATTTAAAGTAGAGATCAACACACATTCAGTGTAGGATGGAATCTCTTACGTCAAGCCAATAGAAGCACAAGAGGGGGGCGTTACACGGTTCATATACACAAGATGCCACATGTCAGGGAGGAGATAGATTGTGAGAGGATGTATGATAATGGAAGTGTGCTACTTATTTTCCTTAAAATTTAAATGCTAAGACATAGATTAGGTTTTCTTTTTCCCATGGAGATGAGAGAATCTCCTCTCTCCAGTGGTAATGTAACCCTGATTGATCTTATGTCATCATTAACTTTGACTTCATCTTATAGGATCAAACTACCATTTTCCATACTAAATCAAAGGATGGTGATGAGACATGAGAAAACTTCATCCATATTGTATTGGGTTGAAACTATCTTTCTCCCGGAGTCTTTACTACAATTAGGAAAGCGACATTAGCTTTGCGTTTGCCTAATTAAAGTGAACTGACTTCTTGGCAAGCTTATAGTCATAGAGGCTGCCCGATTACATCACTGTAAGCTTCAGACTTGAGGAAAATAAGATGGGTCAACTCCTTAGAGCAAGCACAGCTAATAACTTCAAACTCCCTTATTGTGCATTGCTTGAGGTGTTTTGAGTTAGTTTAGAAGAGAAGATACTTCAACAAGTCTATCATGAATTGAAAAATCAAATTGGAATCATTCCAATTACTGATTATTCTTAAAACCCATTTTAGAATCGACTATGAATACACTAAGGGCCCGTTTGATAACGTTTCTGCCGTTTCTGTTTCAAGAAACGGCAGAAACATAAATTTTCGTTTCTAGAAACAGAAACGGAATTGAAGGTGTTTGATAAGTCATGTTTTTAAAAGTCGATGGTAACCAATGAAAGAATTACCACAAGTCGTTTTCAGAAACGGCGAAACAAGTTGAACTTGTTTCGCCTGGGTCGTTTCTTGAACCATAAATAAGTAAAAATTTCTATTTCTAAAAACAAGTGAAACGAAACAGTTTTATCAAATGCTTTTTACTCCGTTTCTGCCCCGTTTCTGCTGTTTCTGGAAATAGAAACGGCAGAAACGCGTTTCTTGAAACGTTATCAAACGGGCCCTTATATCTTTATGTTTATGTTTTCTTTTTCTTTTAATCGATGAAATATTAGAAAATCAATAAAACTGATCTCTCATGATCAAATCTACAAGATTTTAAGTCAAAAACTTAAAACATAAAAGATTTGTGGAAATGTTTGCATCTTCTTCCAGATTCTATCATCTAAGTTTTTGACCAATTCCAATTGATTAGGATACGATTCGAATCAGAATCCATGAAAGACAGTCCTGTGTTCAATTCTGGATTTTAAAGCCTTGGGGTCACAAGATGATGTGACAATGCTTCCTTGAAATTTTCATAAAAAACAAAATAAATAAGACTTCCTTGAAAAACTGATACATCTTTGGCCAAGTCCAATTTTCATTAAAAAGCAAACAAGAAAGAAAGACTTCAAAGACAATAGAGAAACAAGAAAGCAAGCTCAGGGAGACTTATCTCCATTTAAAATTTTTGGAATCTAACTGAACACTAATGAGAAAGGACAGATGCAATCATGGTTGTTTTGAAGAATCGAAGGAGACAAAATTGAAAAGTTATACATTGGCCATAGTCATGGCAATGAAGATGACAGCTGATGGAGGCTCAAACTCCACAATGCATCCCAAAAGGTTGGGACATCTAGTGGGTCTCCCTCCCCAGGGGATTTTAAATTTAGAGCTCTTCTCAATAGCCCCCAGCACCAGAGAGTGATCTTAGGGCGGGAAGGGTTCGCGCACGGAACCTAGGTCACCCCCCAGCTTTGGGATCACTCTTTGATCCTAGACTTTATGGAGAGGAATCCTATCCCTAAAATTAACCCCTTGAATCTGGAAAACCCTAGAATTGACCACTCCAAAATGGTCAAAATCATGAACAATCACCATCAATTTCAATCCAAATTGATCAATTCAACTGATGAGATTCCAACACTAGAAACTCGACGTGCCCAATAGCGATGCTGAAAATGACCCACAATGACAACACTCAACCTTTGTCATATATTTCATACTTACACAAATAATAGATACGATTTACTTTCAAGATGCCTTAGTGGTAAATGGTAAACAGATACTGAGTTTTGTAACCTAACTTGACCCAATTGTTATCTTAGTGGTAAATCCCTCATTGATATTCCTAGTGAGTGACACACTTCCCGCAACTAGAAGCAAAAGCAGAATAGACTTGGAAATTATAGGTCAAGAAGAGACTTCTTAGGTTCCTTTGAGCTTGGTTGCAGATTATATAATACATTAAGAAAATTCTTAAGCTTAAGTGACTTAAATCCTGGCTTTTCTGACCCAGCTAGTCTTCTCAATGAAACTTAAGTGACAACGGAGTGAAGCTTGAAAAGTCATACTAGGTCCTTCATATGGCTAAACATGTCCTCTATATAATTAACAGCAACTACTGCATAAACTAACTCCCAAACAACTTTAAAAAAAGGTCCAACAGCTTCTGTAAATGGTTTCCAGGTTTTAATTGGAGAATGAATCCCTATAAGTGTTCCTATTTTCGAGCTTGCGGACGATGAAAAATATAAGACGACATGATTACTTTCCATATCAATGGAATACTGAAATTTTAGTTCCTTTTTTGCTTAAAAATGGAAACAGATTAAGATTCAATATCAAATCAATCTGGCTGTGATTGCCTTCATCCTGGCTCAGTTCTCAACCTTACAAAGCATTTTGAAAAAGGGGGGGGGGGGGGGAGTTGAGCAAGTTTATAGACATAAGCATAGGTTTTTCACTTCAACTCAACCTATACGCTACTACTCAGCATCCGAAAAAAACAAAGCTATTTGTCCTGCTAGAATAATAAAAAAGAAACACAATGTGTTTCAAACCCGATTATTGATGGAAAGGTGGATATGATATTGACAGAAGGTATGTTGGAATGGCACAGATATGCCCCCCCCCCCTTCACAACTACAATAATGAGTTGTTCATACAAAGAGCGGGGAACAATTCCCGCCTCATGTGGGAGTAGGGTTGGGGTGGGGGGTGAAATTGTTGATGAAAAAACAAAAAAAAAAATAAAATAAAAAATAAATAAAAAATAAATAAATTTCTATAAAAGCAAAAATACAACACATTTATATAGGTAGATGCAATATGCAGTTTTGGCTTTCATATAACTAGAGACGGACTCCTCTGGCTTCCAAGGTTATGTGGTTTAATCTCCCAAGAAGTAACCTGTTGTTCCTCCTCAGGATTGATGAAAGGCAAAGAGATCTCGCGGATCATCAGGTCACCACAAAATGGGCATTCACTGGCTACGGCATCATCCAACTGTGAACGTATCTATCCATCAAACAGACAAGAAGTCAGTTCAAGTCAACTTTAACTAGCTCCGCTTTCAAAGTTACAAGCTACATTTATTAAACAACTCTTTTTTAGAGCAACACAGTGCACAAAGCTCCCACTATTGAATGGTCTGGGAGAGACAAATGTATACAACCTTACCCCTGCTTTGCAGGAGAAGCTGTTTCCAAATTTCAAATAAGTGACCAACATGTTGCAATAATACAATTTAACCGTTGCGTACAAGCTCTCCCACTATTACACGAATCTTGTTTCAATACCGCAAATGAGATGACAGAAACAAACCTTATCTGCATGGATCATACTACCAACGGGTTCCTCAATAACACTACCATTTGAATGATATGGGGTTTCACCACCCAACAAGCTGAGCTGCTTCTGTAAATCCAGTACAAATTCTGCCTGCATGAATTATCAACTAAATGGTTAAGTCAACCAAAACAACCTCCAAAAAATTCTTCTAGCTAAACATCGAATAAAGCTGTAAATGACTGTACTTTGTTCAGTTAAACAAATGGCAAGCATTAGGTCAGTAAAATAGCAACAGGGCCATTCCCAAGGCTGAAACCAAGACATTAAATATAAGCTTGGGAATGTTGAGGCAGTGATCTGGAAGCAGCCAAACAGTCAGAATACCTGCACTCAAAATATTGGGCTCAAGTAGCACCTTATCTAGGCCCCGTCTGTCATTGATCTGACAAGTGACAACCACCAGAGCTGTCACTACGAGTGGGTTGTCACCCAATCTATAGCAGCAGTGATGACTGAAATTTTTAGATATGTTGGTTTAGGAGGTGTCTCATTTCTGAACAGATCAATTTAACTCGAGTTTTTAATTATTCCAAAAGAAAAAGAGAATTTTTTGTTAATAATTTCTCCTACTTCTATATCTGCACCTGATCTGGTTTTAATATGTATGGACATGTCTAGAGGGTTGGACTTTTCTTTCCTCTCCACTGCACCCCGTTGCTTGGGTAATTGATTGATTGCTCGTCTCCTTGGGTGATTTTTATCATGAAAACTGAGTCTCCTTGAAGGTGTGCCTCCTAATCCTCAACCCTTTTTTTATCCAATTATTTCCTCTACTTTCACTAACTTTCACTATATCTATTACCATGTTTTATGATAGTAATGACGATTTTATTATTACTGTTTGTTTTCCATGTAAAAACCACTTGAAAGGAGAAAATATTCAGCATAAAAATAAAATATTTGCTTGTAAATTTTATTTACAAACAGAGCCTAAAGAGAAAGAGACAACGATGGGAAATGCCACTGTTGTACACGGGCAAAATGTTACCAAGACGGACGATCCCATGGCCATGTGTGAATTGGCTCCCAGTTTACAGTGGGGACTACAGATGTCTGAGATAGTTGTATGAAAAAGGAACCACACCACTATGTATACCTCACCGAACATAAAGATGAGCTGGATTCTACTTTTTCTTCTTATACACAATGGACATAATAGCCATGTGACTCTCCCTTCCTTTGAAGTGATCAACTGCAACATCTTATCAAGTACCATAACCCATCAAAATCCTCACCCTTGGTGGGATAGGTCCCATCCAAACATTTCTTAAAGAGTAGCTCTCCACCACCCCTCTTCAATGAAATTCTTGCAATAAGATTTTGTTGAAAAACTCCCATTCAGGGTCTAAAGTATTGGTCCATACCATATCTATATCTCTGGGTATCAATACACGTATAGGGATACACATCGGTATCTTTAAAAATGTTACTATATGAAAGGTTTGAAGTATCTGTCCATATCGTATTGGTATTGGTGGGTATCGATACGATACGCAATACCGATACTTTAAACCTTGCTCCCAGTCCACCTCAGATTCCATACCTTGCCCTTTCTCCATTAATTTAATGAAAATCCCAGTTAAAAGGTTAAGGAGAACAGAAAATTCAACTTATTATGGATCAACCCACTTCAACTTGAAGCTAGGAGTCAGTGTGGCTTATCTTTTCAAAAAACTTCAAAATATTGGACAAAGAATCATCAATACAGTTAGAAAATGAAAAATCCAATCATTGTCGCAAAATACAGATTCTTTTGTATGTGTGCGCAGGATCTTTTCAACTTCATAGATGAAAGAAGCATATCTCAGGTTTACCACTCGGAACATAAAAGGTTCAATCAATAATGAGCATAAATTTCTGATACACTAATAATAGAGCAAAAATCTGAAGTTCGAGAAGCCCACCAAATAAGATTGTGCTTGGCCAATCAGAGAGAGTGATAGAGAGGTGTGTGTGATAGAAATAGTTAGATACCAATTTTCATTTTCTGAACCCCCCATTCCAATCTACTATATTCCCAACAGTCGCAACTACCTCAGTTGTGAAAGAAGGCATTGACTTCCCACTGCCTTCCCCTAGAGGTTGAATGACTCCTGCTCCAATCCTTCCCCTTTTCATTGAGATGTTTCGGGTTGGATTTTAACATAGGAGTCTCCCCTTGAAAAAAGTTCCTGTCTATGTCTACCTGATGCTTCAAAATGAGATGCAGCCAGGCACCAGTTAACCTAGATTCCAGATTACAATAACAACAACAAAGCCTTATCCAACTTAATGAGGTCAGCTACATGGATCCAAACAAGAAAAATAGGCATTAAATGAAACAAATTAGTAATAAAACTAATGAAGTAGAACACAGCTAAAGTAGAACCTAGATTAAAGATTAAGAATAAAAAATCAGATGGCCACTCCACAGGCCCAGATTTTAACTATTTTCCAGATAAAACAAGGTTGAAAAGTCATAATGGTTTGTTGATTTCAGCAGCATGCGATGGGAAAGAATTGAGGGAAGAAGAAAGAAAAGATATGGGGGTGGGGGGTTATTCTGGGACTGTGAACAGTAACTTCAGAAGAAAAGAGAATAGGAGACGAGAAATCTCACAACTCTCAATTCACTAAAAAGTATCTTCATGAACCAGCGATTTGGGGGTGGTGTTACATGCATTTAAAGAACCAAGAAAATAAAAATAAAAAATCCTCCTAATATTTGGTTTACTAAAATAAGTAAACTAAGTTAGAAAATACTACAACTCTAACTTGCTAAGCTACTAAGGCTTTGTATTGTAACATTTCTATTTTAAAAAATTGATTCTCGGTTCGGCATAGTTTTTTGTATTTCTGTGTTTTTGGAGTGATTTTGCACCTTAAATGTTGTATGGTAAAGCTAAAAAAAACAAGTTTCTGTAACTAGGAAGAAACAAGAACTTGTATGGTTCGCACTTAACAGAAACATTTTTTGTTGTGAAAACAATAATTACATAAAATGCCACCTACACCATTCTCCATCATTCTTATTACGATTATTGATCTTCTTAAGGAAATGACCATCTATCTCTTCACTATCCTTCAACAAGAGGGTGCAAGTGGGAACATCAAATACTACCTAGTCATTCCTCCCCTCAATATAAATGGCTTCTTAAGGCAAATTCTGTACTTACTATATGTTCAATCTAAGTCATGGGTTTGAGTTTTGAGGGGGGCTGGATTTCAAAAAGATCTTGTTTCTCAAATTAGATAGTGGTCAACTCAAAGCCACCAACTCTTAGATAAAACCATGATAGACTAAATGATAATTAAGGCTAAAAGAGTTTCCAAACCATGGATTACCATTTTCTGTAACCAGCAATTTCTTATCTAATTAGATAAGATGGTGTTCAGGTTTAGGTTGGATTTCATATTTTAATCTCAAATTCAAAAAGATTTCTGAATTTGCAATCTGCAAGTGTTTTCAAAAACCAACACTGAACAAATACAAAACCAGAAGGATGAAATTAATTACCCTCTTCAGAAACAACCACATCCCATATCGTTTAACTCCAAAAGGATAACAGAGCAGCAAAGCTTCATCTTTTGAACACACAAATTTTATATGTGAAGGATGAAATTACCCTTTTTCTAGAAACAACCCAACTTGCTCTATCTAATTAAGACCATCTTCTCAAATGCTTGAGAGTTGAGAGAAAAGAATAGAGAAAAAGGAAATCAGAGAAGGAAAATGGCTGCCCTGCCTTGCAATATTTCGCCTCTCTATCCTTCAAACCCAAATAAATCTCTGCGGCTCAATTGAAATACCAAAAACCCATCTCGTTTCCCTCCTTAAAAAAAAATCCGTCTCACTTTCTTGCTCCATAAATCCATCATAATCGGTACCGTTGACGTCCGTACCTGAAAAGCCTAAAATTGAGCTCGAATTCTTTGGAGTAAGGCTTTGCTTGATTTCAATTCTTTCCTTCGCCCTTTTCTGGTTCCTGAAGTTTCTTCTTCCAGTTGAGAGAGAGAGAGAGAGAGAGAAGAATAAGAAGAAGAGGAAAAAGAAGCAGAAGAAGGTACCTGAGATTTCCTTCTCCTAAACGTCAAATGTTGGGATGTCACAAAAAGCTAGGGTTTTGTGTGATTGAAGAAGATGAAGATCATTCAACGGTTCTATGGCAAGTAAAAAAATGGAAAATACCACTTATGCCCCTCGTCACTTAAAAGCACCCATTGTTTCTCCGCCTTTTGCTCATAATCGATTCTGAGAATGAAAAGCTTGCTTTTCATGTTTCAAAAAAATTACTCCAAAGCCTTAAAAGTGTCTAGTTCATTTCAAAAAATTAAGAAATTGAACCGGATTACCATACAATTTTTACCCTATTTCTGTTCCAAAAAAATGAAAAAACAACAGGATTCATTTTTTAGAACGTTGCAGTACAGAGCCTAAAACTCCCAAAACAGGAACTGAATCTAAAAAAACTCTTCTAGACTTATCTATGACACCAAAGGAAAGGGCCCATAAGATCCCTATAACAACTACTATTAGATAATACTAAACTAATCTCAAATGGCCCCACCATTAATTAAAATACTTATTTTCGTGCACTCCCATAGACCCCATTTTTGGACCTTATAATGGATCCCATCCCCCCACCCCCCACCCCCCAAAAAAATCCAAAGAATTAAAAGGCCAGACCCCATAGATGTTAAAATAGGACCAATATTTGGACCGGTCCTGCACTAACATTGCCCCTATATCCTGATCGACACTATTTTAGATGCAAGCTTCGTCTTAGATACTAATGCACTTTCTTGCCATATCTGGGTTGTTGAAAAATGTATGCGATGAGGGCATAATATTAGGGTTTTCCTCCTTATACCTCGGTTAGAGGGGGGTATACTTGTAATTTTGTTCTTTCTTATTTGATTATAAATAGGCAGCTAGAGGTGGAGAATCAATCATCCAAGCATTCAGCCCTAAACATTGTTGGTGTACGATGTCTTGTATTCTGTCTCAGTTTAATCTAAGAAATACTGAAGCAGGATCTCATCTCACCAAGGACATAGGCAATCTTGTCAAACCTCATAAACCTGTGTGCATTGCTTACTCTTGTTTTTCATTATCTTCTGCATCATTTTAGGGTTGCGTTTCTACAAACATTACTATTAACATGGGTACTATAGGCTTATACTCCTACTAACCTTTAAATTTGACTCATCTACTGAAAGCAACAATAGCTACAAGGTTTCCCCTTTAGGAGAGAATTATTCACCTTAACTTGAGGTTAGCATTGCTCTAAAGATATAAGGGTTAGTAAGACTTTATTTCGTTTACCTTTTTATGAAAAAAAAAAAATTAAGGATTTCTTTATTATTCATTTTTAGTCATTCAATGGGGATTTTTCAGCAGATGACATCATAGCTAATGAGCCTAAGCTGGGCTAAATCCCAACAATTTCTGGCAACAGAGGCCCAAACAAATTCAAATCTCATTCACTACAAATTGGTAGGTGTGATTTTGAGTGAGAAAATCTTGGGGAATTGATGCTTGAGAATTTTAAGGCGTTATTTGATGCTTGAGAAATTTAAGGAGTTACTCCATTTCCTCAACTACAGAGAAACTGAAGAATTCTACCAAAACAATAATATACAGAACCTATTTCACGAATGGTTGTGAAATAAGTGCTTGTGCATGATAGTACATGTATTAGCAGAAATAATTAAGTACTTGTGAGATTAAGGCACATTTCTGTCAATACATGTAGCTAAAAATGTATACAAAGCCTATTTCACAGATGGGTGTGAAACCAAACAACCGATACTGAAACAACAAAAGGGGATAAATTCCAACTCAAAATTTTACAAATGCTTTGGCAATTTCTTGCTGAGAGGAAGAGTTCCAGAATGCATGTATGACCATATGAGTTTGCACCGTTAATGTGAAAGAAATAGTTAAACTACTTCTAAACAGGAAAATAGACCATTTGTAAGCTTACTTGAGCTTGGTTGCTACACCCGGTCACATGTGCAATAAGACATTCTGCATGAAAAGCATGCCCACATGGAAAGACAAAAAGGGGCCATTGGTCCTACTGAAGTATAGCCCCTTGCCACCTGACGTGTCCCCCCAACGATTAAGATTTTCTGTCTACAAACCTGATCATAAGCCCAGGCAAAAAATCAGATCCAAGGTGTTGCCATGTCACAAATGTAACAGGATCAATTCAATGTGACTGATGAAATGATGGAGAAATTAACCCAAAAGCACAGTAGTTCCACAAAGACTTCAGATATTTTCAAACTGTGTAACTTCCAAGGCAGGTATGCGGAACAGGATCACACAAAACCAAAACAAAGTAAATGGACTTGGTTTTGCTTCAGATATCAGACACCAAATGCCCAGACGGTTTTGAGTATGAAAGCAACTGCCAACCATGTAAATATAAAATCATGAAGATCAATACCCCACAATCCTCATCACAATCAATAACAGCATATCTTTGAGCAAGGGCACTGATATCATTTCTGATATTGTCCGCACCGTGAGTTGCATCATTCATTTCCTGTTTCAGCTGTTCGATCTGCTTATTGTAATCCTCCAACGATGAGCAAATTGCCTCCTACAAAATATTGAGGAATTTAACTTATAATGGCAAATGAAGGTTATTCAGAAGTTAACTACCATGTGGCAAGTAAATAGGTTGAGACTTCACTGGTTGCATAAACTGAGTTGTTAATTCAACTTATTTAGGAGGAACTGGAAAAGATACCATTTTCAAAATAGATAGAATTTGTGTAGGTAGAACCGAAGGTGTCATTATAGCAAAAGCATGAAATATAACACGACAGAATTGGATATGCATAAATTGTATATGTGCATGAATGGACAAGATTATTGTCAAAAACTCCTTGTAGCAGGACTTACATGCTTATCTATGAATTGTTGTCATTTGATTTTGTATGCCGTTGAGATTGTTTAGTACTACCATAAAGGGCAGTTTGGGCATATAATATATGGGGTTATACGTATCGGTTTATAGACCATTATATATATCGGGTTATACGTATCGGTTTATAGACCAGGGTATACTTGTAATTGCCTTTTGTTTTTGTCCTTTATTATAAATATATCGTATTGCTCATGGCTAGGGTATTCTGTCCAACTGTGAGCCAGTTTTCTACTTATGGCTCTCTTCTCTCTTCTTCCTTCTCTTTTCTTTCTTCTACTTCTCCTAACTTGCGGTTCTGGTTTATCTGCTTCTGATATTGTTTCATGGTATCAGAGCAGGTTTAATCAGTGATTACCTTCTTCCTACCTTTTTTGAGAGAATCTTCTTAGGTTTTCTTGTGGTGTGCAGCCAATGATTGCTGCCCTTCCTTATCATGAAACCCTACTTGGTAACATATTTGTTGATGTTGGCTAATGTCATATTGAAGTCCTACTGCAGTTCCTGATTACCCTCATCCATCATGATGAACATTATATTCTGCACATGAATATTTCTTCTCTCGCAGTCAGCTCGAATTTGAGTATGTTGCTGATTTCATCTCCCCATGTGGCTCTTGTACGTGGCTATGATTGATCCATGGAGAATTGATCTACCCTCTTCCTGATCATATTAGATCTGTTTTTCCTCAAGTTCTTGCAAAACCCTAATTTCTGCAAGATTATCAAGAACCCTACTTTCACTGGTCAGATCTCCGAGAGATTTTACAGACTTATTTTCTATATGTATTTCTGGTTGTTAGCAAAGTTTCAAAACTATCAAGGTGGATTTATCCTATGCGATTTTAGGGTTTGTATTGTATACGATTTTTTGATGACTCTTCTCCATGCGGTTTGTCTTGTACTCAAGGATTAAAGTATCGGTACAGTTCGTCGTATCGGTCTACTAATTTAAGATATGTAATGGAGAGTATCGTATCGTATCAGAGATACACTAAGATACGCTAAATATATGCACATTAATGGACAAGATACACATTTTTATACACTTTTACATTAAAAGAAAAGAGTATATAAATATATATATATATATATATATATATAACATGTATCATGCATAAACACTAAAATGGAGAACACCGTACTGAGAGACAAGTGTATTCAATTGAAATTGTTCAAAATGATGAGGTTTCTTACATGTAATAGTCTATTTTCGACTTTCTAATAAATTTTAAAAACTACGAATAAATTGATGCAATAATTCATGTTTGATGTAATGTTTTAGTTCGTTTTACCCAAATCTACTGAAAAAAAAAAGGTATAAGAAACTTAATTGTTTGATCTTACCATCCAGCTTCTTATAAAAATATATATATATATATATATATTAGAACACTGCAAAAGGGATGACAGTAACTAGATCAATTTCTGATCATTTATAATGATGTTATGGATGTAGACCACTTGTAAAATTGTGCAACATGCTCACCGGGCCAGGATCACATCAAACTTAATTGTTTGATCTTGTCATCGAGCAAAGTTGAAGTGTTTCCCAGGAAGGGTAGTTAGAAATAAGGACTAGGGTTTGAGACGAAGGAAGAAGAGAGCAGAGAAAGGAAGAAGAGGGAGAGAAGATGAAAGAAGAAGAAAAAGAAGAGTGAGAGCAAAACGTGAGAGATTCCTTTGCTCATCGCACCTATATTAGATGCAACTAATATTTTAGGGAATTACATATTCCTCCCTAAGGGAGGTGAAAGAGAAATAAAAGAAAATACATATAATGACAACTTAACATAAGATAGTTCCTAAAGTACCCCTATTACCCTTCTTTGGAAGGGTGATGACCACCCTACATTCCTTCATCCTTTGAGTTGGGCTAAGGTCTGCCTCCCTAAAAAGAGGAGGGGCTTGGCCTTTGTAGGGTCAAAGAGTCCAACATTCCTGACATCATTAAACTCATCTGGAACATTGCATAAAAAAAGAAGAGCATTTGGGTTGAATGGGTGTATTCCAGACTTCTCAAATCTAATTCTATTTGTACTGGTCCCATCCCTATGGATGCTTCTTGGGCCTAGAAAAAGATCTTGAAATATTGATCTCTTGTTTCCGATCATAGACACTCCTCTATTGGTGATGGCTTTGACACCTTCCTTTGGCTTGATAATTGGCACTCGGATGGTGAGCTATTATTAAAGTATGGTGACAAAATTAGATATGATGTGGCTCTGATAGGCTAACCAAGGTTTATCTGTCTTATGTGATGACCTTTGGCTTCCTAGCCCTAGGACTTCACATTCTCTCATTGAAGTTTGTAGCAAGCTTCAAGCTACTCAGCTGCGTTCTAGAGGTACTGGTGACCTTGTCTTGAAGGGTGATGATCCTTAAAAAAACTTCACTTCCAATTCTGCCTGGAATCTAGTGCGTTCGAGAGCTCCTTCTGTTCCTTGGTATAGGATGGTTTGGTTTAATTCTGCCATCCCCCGTCATTACTTCACCTTTGGAGAGCAATGACTAATTCTTTCTCCACCCAGGACTTTCTCAGATAATTTTTCCATCCTTAACTGCTGCTTTTGCTGGAACACTACTGAATCTGATGTGCTCTTACTATTTTCCCTTAGTGGGCTATTGAGTTTAATCCATTATTTTAACATCACAGATAATTGAGATGGTGGTATATGCTTGTGATAGAAACACTTAGAGAAGGGTGAATAGGTTTTCTCGAGAGTACTTGACAATATTTCAATTTAAGATAACTTAAATGAAATGCAGATTTTATAGTATTTCGACTTATAACCAAGTCTACGTCTATTCCTCTCAATATCCCTTGAGAGATTTTCCACTATATGTTTCTTTCACCGGGCAAGAAACAAGCCTCTACAACGGTCTTAGTTATGGGTCAAGTGTAACCCACTCTTGAGTCCAAGCAAGAGCAATTCAAAATCTTCTTAGTTAGGGGTTAAGTGTAACCTACTCTTGAGTCCAAGCAAGAGCAACTCAAACCACTATTGGGTACGAGCAAGAGCAATTCACTTCTTGAGTGCCAGCAAGAGAACCGACAATTGAAATGTAAATAAAAATACAAATTACAAGAGTTGAATGATATTACCCGTGAAATGTCGAACAAGTACTCTTGTGTAAATGTGAAAGTGGATGAATGCAATGAATGAACGTGCTTGCACTTTGAAGCTTCTCAATGAGGATGACTTGAATGGTTGAAGCTTCTTTTTCTCTTCCTCTTCTTACTCTTTTCTTAGAGCTTCACTCACAATCTCTCTTTCTTTTTCAACATATTTCTCACTCAAATTGTATGCACAAAATGTGTCTTATGAATATGTAGAAAGGTGCCTAAAACATTTCTTAAGAATGGGTATTTATAGCCAAAAGAGTGAGTGAAAGAGTGTTTAAAAAATCCTCCAACGGATCTATTTTCCCTGATCTGGATCCTTGATCCGGATTCAAAATAGCCGTTTATGACCGTTGGGTGTTTGAGGTTTTGTCCTGATCCGGATTTCCGGATTGGAGTTTTCTCAATCCGGATTGATCCAGATTTCTGGATCATCCGGATCCATCTGGATTGAATCCGGATGCCTCTGTTAGTCAGTTTTTTTGACAGACAGTGTAGACTATACGAAAACAGTCATCTTTCTCGTCCGAACTCGGATTGAGATGATTCAAGTTACGTTGGATTCACAACTCAATGCTCCACAACTTTCATGAAGAGTCCATCTCCTAATACTGACTTTAAGATTACCCAAAATGCCCTTTAGTCAGGTCAATGTGGTTTTCACAGAATTTCACTAAAACATATTTTTTCCTAATATGTTTCTAACCACTTAGGGACTTTCATACTTGGTCAAGGTGTGTCCTAAGGTCATTCTAGTATGATGTTATGTAATGCATGAAGTGCGTGCACATATATATGGAAGTTTAAAGATTACATATAAACAACCATTCTATCCTAGAGGTCTTGTTCTCCACTTGAGCCTTAAAGTCTTTATCTTGACTTCTACTCTTGGCACTTCTTCCATTCTTTTTGTTTGGAATTCCATGACTTTGAGCTTCATGTCTTGACATCTTGAAGCTTGAATTCTTCTAATACCTTTCTTTAAGCATTGATCCAAACTTGTTGATACTCCTCATTTGATGACTTGATCAAATTCGATCTTTGATATGAAGTCTCTATAAAACAATACTTGAAGGCAAATTGTTGTTATCATCAAAACACGAGTGTGGAGGTGAAAGTGAAATACCTTATTTGATATGTAATGCATGCTTATGAGATGCATTATTGTGCCTGTGTATGGTGTGTGCACAATTACATTGAGCATCACTTAAGGTCTTCTTATTCTTCTTGCAATTGGTCCTCAAGAGTCTTCATGTTCTATTACATTGACCTTGCATGCTTGATGTCTTCTACATACTTCAATGTACTTCAAGCTTTGATACTTAAAGATCTTCTTCAGCTTTGCTAGAGGTCAGGCAGCCTTGTGTCATGATCTTTTACGTCACACTTGGTATAAAACATTAGTTACATACACACTTGTTTGTTATCATCAAAACCAATGTGGAGAGTAGTATTCCCAACAGCTTGGAGCAGAATTTGAGGGTGACTCGAAGATTTTTTTATTAGTTGTTATTTTCGTTTTCCTAGATGGATGTTGTGATGACAATTAGAGTTAAAGTCTAATAATATGGATTTTGAAGTTTAACTGGGACGTACCTTAGATTGGAACCAGGAGTACTTAAGATTTATGACAATGGTGTTGAGAGTTGAGACTTGAATTTAATGAGTTTTATTACGCACGATTTCGTGAGTGTTATCAATCGTTTGATCAGCGCCCCTGAGGGCCGTACCCTCACCTGACATCTAGGTTTGGGTCGTGACAACCCCATACATTTGGAGCTTGTCATATATATTGAGCACTCTAACGCCTCAGTTTATGACAAAGGAGTGAAAACAGAAAACAAGATGAGGTCCATTAGGCACATCAAGAACACAAGAAAGAAAATGGAAAAGAATCAGATATGTGCCAAACCGACCAGTTTGATTGCATCAGAATCCCCAGATCCAGTTGACAGGTTTAAACAGAACAGGCACAACTGATGCTACTGATCAGATATGTGTCCAGAATTGATTATATTGCAGCAGTCCAAGTGGCTCTGGACACATAACCGTGGGCCTATATAACTGGTACCAGCCAACAATTTTTTAGTTAATTAATTCTTTTTTTAATTCTTTTATTTACTGGGTTTCTCAAGTCTTTTAGTATTCTTATTTTGTCTGTGATGGACACAACAGTACCAGATTTTAGTACTTAATCGAGACTATTTGTATTTTGAGTTAGAATTAGGTTAAAGTGATGGTAGAGATCTATTTAAGATCCATTTAATAGCATTATAAATTTAAAATCCCTTCTTCATCTCTCATTTTCCATAAACTTTACAGCAGACCAATTGTTTGGCTGTTTATCTTCTTTTCTTGATTTTTAGCTAGGAAAATTGAGGGCTTAACACTCTCACTCACTTCCTTTACATTTCCATTACAAGCAGTAAGCTTTACAGTCCCACTCATCATCATCCTTTGATGAAGCGTACTTGTATTATTACTTGTGGTTATATATTATGATAAAACGATCTCAAGAAGTGATTACCGACGTTGTAAATATATGACGAGATCAGTTGATCATTCTGTTCAATCACTTACAGTGGCACAAATTAATTCCATATGAGCAGATAAATTTACCATGGACTCATATCTTTTCTGTTTGCTTCAATGAATATTAAAGGAACTCCTAAAAGGTTTTTTGCTTAGTTGACATCATTCTAGGAAAAATAACTGACAGTAGCAACACAAATATGAATCACTCTCGCTACTGCTGCCTTATATCTATCATTTTAAGTTTCACCAATCAAGCCATATTTATTCTTGCAAGCAAAATCATAGGGAAAAATTAAATTTAAACCTGCAATTACATAATGACAGCAAACCAGAATTCCGGGCAACCAAATTTAAGGTATATTACCTTGAAATCATCAATCAGAGCAAAGTCTGGAAAGAATGGTAGAATATCCTCTATTTTTAGAAGGCCGTCAGTTTCTTTGAGAAATGCTATTGCCTTCCGTATGTTCTCCCTTTTAGCTCCTTTCTCCTGTTCAATTACATGCTTTGCAACCATAAGCCAAAGCTTCTTCCTCAAGTCTTCATCATCTTCAACCTTGTCAGCTTCTGCCATGGCAAGCTCTGTGTCCACCTAATGTATCAAAATGAGGAACATGTATCTAACAACAGTATTTAAGCCATATGGGCATTTACCACACATGGAGCAAACTAACCATTAAGATTATGTGTGCAGCCCCAAAACATGTTAAGAACACTTTTACACAAGCGACAATTTATACTGCTACAACATCAGGGAGCAGAAAATTTCACATTTGGTAATCTCCTAAATACGAAGTTCATGTATAAAGAACAACCAAAACCACTGTCAGTAAACAAGCACATATAAAGCAAACAATTGGAAGTATCACTGTCAATTAAGGAATACTGATAGAATAAGAAGCCAGTAATTCATTGCACGTAAGAAAAATGAAAATCACTCTTCGTTTTTGTTAATTTTTGAATAATCTGAAGAAACTAATAGAAAATAGTAAAAATAGGATTTTTGTGAAAAGTTGCATCCAAATATAGCTAACATTTATATATTTTCAAATGCAAACTGTTCTCTTGCCCCAATACCACATAAAATTCCAAATTTGTTCATCCCCTACAGTGAACAAGGTGCCAAGGAAGCCCTAGCACCTGTAGGGTTGAAGCAATCATGTAATGAAACATCACTTTCTCCATGTTCCTCACAAATCATGCACTTTACTTTTACAGTTTAAGATTCAACATTCGGAAAGTAGATTCCGAACAATGAGAATTACTTTTCAAAGTCCCAAGATTTCAGTGACATGAACCGTCTTTCTGAAATTTACTTAAAAAAAACAAAAAATAAATAAACATTATAGAAGAGCTACAGAAAATACCTCGATATATAATTTCATTTCAGCAACATATTACTCATTCTTTCCCAAATGAGTGACTTCGTGTTTTCATCAATTTTCACTCATTTCCCATGCCTTCGGCGTGTGCATGCACGTGCACACAGACTCTCGCGCGAGCATGCACACACACATACACAACTTCACAGGACCCATTTTTGATGACTTCCAAAGTTTTAAACTGCAGATTACTAATAGAAGGCAAAATGAAGTTTCAAAATCCAGATTAGCTTCTGTTGCTTGCATATGATGACATAAGACTTAATCAGACCATCAGAGAGTCAAATTTAACAGGCAGCTAGTTTTAGGTTTTAAACTCAAATTGGGGATTTAGGTAGGTAGGATTTAATGAGGTTATGGTTTTAATAAGAGGATACATGGATGGCTGTAAGGAATGGTGCAGTTGAATCAGTTACCTGGCCACTAAAGTTTATTGAGGGCTGGGCCAGGTTTCAGAACACAGGGATTGCTATCTAGGGCAATTATCGGTTGAGGATGACAGTAGAGATTAGGGCTCAGAGGGGAAGTTCTGTAGACAGGAACGTTGTAGATTACAATTTCAGTTGAAAAAAAAAAAAAAAGGATTAAAGCCATGCACCATGCCAATACATTTCATAAAAAAGACCTAGAAGTGGTAGAAGGCATCACATATTTGTGGAGATTTTTATGCACCAAAACGAGAGGCTATAGAATTCATCAATTCTCGCAAGAAAACTTTTCCAAAACCTTATATAGGATCTCCCTTGTGTTGCAGCTTTCCCCTATTCAAAATTTCTTAACTGTATGCTAGAATAGCCTCCAAAGAAAAAAATTTACCTTCCGAGAGCACCTGGGGAATGCAATCCAGCAGATTAGGGTGGGGGGAAGTCGTTTTCTGCCCATGAAAATCTTCATAAAAATCTAAAACGTATGAAGACAGGCTCTGTTGATCATCAATCCATGATCCATCCTCCCTCTTTAAAGAATGGATTTGGTTACAAGCTCGCCTCATTTTTACAGTGAGGTGAAAAAATTGAGTTTCTGCCCCCCATCTTTCATCCACCTTTGCTTTGCTTTTTGAGACCATAAATTTTCCTGCAATTGGGTGGCTTTCAGCAAAGCCGTCTTGGCGTTAGCCTCTTTACCAAACTCATTTGTCATCCCTGCAGCCTCAATAGCTTCATGCACTGAACTCAACTGTTCAATAGCTTTCCTTACTTCTTTATCTACATTAGGGAAATTATTTCTAGCCCACATCTTAATACACAATTTAACCTAGTTAAGTTTCTGAGACAAAACATAAATAGGATTCCCTATAACCTCCTTATTCCACACCTCCTGAATAAAATTTTCAAAATTTTCGTTCTCCATCCAAAAATTATTGAATCTGAAAGGAATCTTACCTGGTTTTGGAATCACCACCGGCACAACCAGAATTGGAGCATGATCAGAAGAAATTCTCAGAAGAACTCTTGGGAAGATGTTCTTGAAAAACTCCGATCAAGAACAGCAACAACATGCCCTCTGCGATTATCTGTCCAAGTGAACTTCTTCCCCTAAGAAGGCACTTGCACCAAACAGACAAGCATCAACCATCGCTTGGAATTCAGCAGCTGAGCTCGCATTAAACCTCTCTGGACCCCTTTTCTCATTAGATAATAAGATAGCATTAAAATCCCCTATCACAGACCAAGGGATAGTAGGGAGCACCACCGACCCCAGCTCCATCCAAAGCTCTCTACACTTGACCTTGAAACAATTTGCATGAACAAACGAAAGCCCTACACTACATCCAAACCAATCCATCGTGGCTAAAACTTGTTGGTCAGATAAAGAAATAACCGATGGACGAGGAATACTATGCCTCCAAAGAATCCAAAGATTCAGAACCTTGTTCAGCCGAGCATTATGGATCAAATCCGCAGCATAACCTAATTCGTTGACCAACAAAGAGGGGAAGTCACTGGCCTTCACCATCAGCTCAGCCAAGCAAATATCTGGGGAATGATCCCTAAGAATGTATTGTAAGGCTCTAGCACCAGCAGCCTTCTTCACACCTTTAATATTCCAAAATAGTGCTTTCATCATTAACAATGCTTAGCGGCACCATTGTCAGGCCTTTTCGCCTGACCACCACGCTTCTTACTAGCCTTACCACCTCTGGACGCAGCCACACTGCCCTTCTCACGAGCAGCAATAGCTCTATCCACCACCTCCACCTCATGAAACACATGAGCAACCTTGCCATCTGTAACCTCAGTCGCAGGCAGCTGATGCACCACCACGTCTTCCTCGCGGGGCTGAGGCGGTTCCGAAGGAATGCCCCACCTCCCGGGTAGAAACTCCTCCACCCCCTGCCCTTGGTCACCTAACTCCTCCTAGGCCAAGAGAATTGAGCCACAGAGACCAATTCTGAACCAACCCCATGCAAACCGGCTTGGTTCAAAGACTGGCCCTGAGAACCAAAATCCTCAATAAAATTGGCATTCGATTCACCCACAAAATATGCTTCGGATTCTGCCACCGGCAATCCCAAATTTGAATTCAAATCTCCAATCAGCTCATTCAAAGTTGACTTTCCCACAATGTTCTCAACAAAAACGGAAGATTCCAACACCACTTGAATATTTCCCCCTTTAGCCGTTCCATAGAAGGAATTATTTGTTGGAGATAATTGAGAATCCTCCCTAACCATTCTTTCCTTACTAGGAGACCGAGATCGATTTGAGTTGACACAGCCCAAGTTAGTTCCATCCTCAATGTACACAACGCCTGGAACACTCAACGCCCTTACCTGAGCATGTTCCATTACATCATCAATTTTTTTTTTTGCCGGCATGCTCCAACCTGATGCCCAATTCTCTTGCAGTATCCACACCGTTCTAATCCATCTTTATATAGAACCTTTTGACGGAACCCAAAAACCTTTGAAGTTCCCGGTTTAGCCATTCCACCTGCACTTCGTTGACGCGAATAGCTGCCTTAGAGACATCCACCTCAACTAGAACTCTGGCGAAGTGTCCCATTAGACTGTCCCTTGTTCTACGATCTAGGGCAACAGGGCAACCTACCGCCTTGTCAATAGACAACAACACATTCTCATGCCAATACTCGAGCGGAAGGTCAAGGAAATGAATCCACACGTGTTTTGTCCATGATTGCTTCTTGTGAATATTGAAATCCGGCTTCTAGTGTTGGAAGCGGATCATCTGTTCACCCATTTTTAAAGGACTCCTCCGCCAGACAGCGCCTTGTCCCCTTCACATTTGAATTGAAATATAACATATCCCTTCCCTAAAGGATGCATCACCACACCTTGGCTCAATTTCCAATTCTCTCGTGCTTCCTGGCATAGCTCGTCCAAAGAGATCAGACGAAAATTAACACGCCCTATCAAGGAAAATCTAAACAACTGTTTTTTTTTATTCATAATCCTACTGAGGGATTACGATCCTCCTTATGTTACCTACCTGAATCGGTTCTGGAAGCGAATCTATAATAGGCCATGACAGCATTGCCAACAGCTTTGGCGTAAGACCTCTTAGGAACAGGTCGCTCTTCCACTCCCTCTATATGAACAGCTTATTCTTGAGCCACCGGACCTCGATCCAGGTCTTCCCTCGCAGCACCATCGTTCTCATCTTCATCCTGAACATTCCTCACCTCCAGACCACTAGCCATCCTCCAAAGTCACCCGAGAATGTCTTTGAGAATGAGATTCGGCTCACACCCCCCACCAATCTAATTTCAAATGTTGAGAATGCCAGAACATTAAGTTACAAGTTACAACACAAGAAATTAACTACTTTGGTGTTGAACCTAGGAGGGGTAATCGACTGTAATTTGGGGCCCAACAAAGGTCCCTAACATCAATTCTTGGTTGGATCTTGAAAAGTGTTTATTCTTGACCAAAACTTGATTTTTGAATTTCTTCAAATCTAGCCATGGGTTAAGGCCCATATTTTGACCATAGGTTCCCTTCCCATAGAGTGAGAATCGATCCACTCTATGAGAAGATCTAACCCTCGGTTTGTATGTTACTTAAACCCCCGTGAAATTGGGAAGAATTGGGAGACCTGAAACTTTATTTCCTAATTACTTTTAATTCAGCCGTTAGCTTTTAGGCATACTTTGGGGGTTAGTAGAGTTATCCTAGGAAAAGTCGCAATCCGAATTTGGGGAACATCTAACCGACAGATGAAAATTACACCTTGCGAATAGAATTTTTATAATTACTCCTAAATCACACAACTGATCACTCTCATCTACTGAAGGGTGATAATACATGTCATGGGGGATTGATTCCCAGAGTTTGACCGCCATCTAAGAGGGTTGATTGGGTGGATTTTTTACTTTTTGGGTGGACTTTTGAGGGGAAAGTGAGATATTTGAAATAGTTTTGAACTAGGAGATTAATGGGATGCGTACCTAATTGCAAGTAGTGATTGACTTAAGTATTCAAAGCTCAAAAGAAGAAAGTAGGAGACCTGCAAGTTGAGGAAAGTGAATTATAGTGGGATTACACCACAGGTGTAGTTTGTGATGGGAAAGTTTGGTATGCTTGTATCGCCGAGATGTGCTGACCTGTGCTTAATTGAATTGTGTTTATGCGTGACACGAGTTTATGGAGGTGATTGACATTTGATGGAAATGAATATTATAGTCTGATGTGTATTGATGTTAATTCTTACTTGGAGATTTTACATGTGTTCTCAGATGTGTGTTTTAAAGAAGGTGATTTTGTGAAAGTGAGACTTTGAGTAAGCGTGAAACGAGAAAGTGTGTGAGGGTAAATAGACTGCTCTGTACCAAAACAAGGATGGGTGTTCCGTTGAGCCACGGACTTATACCCACTGTGCACAATGGTGTATATCTAGTTACAGAGTGATGATGACAGTGTAATAAGAAATGATATTTTCAAATGACCGTGTTTTATTAAAAGTATGATTTGAGAAACTAAAATTGTTTGTTTTGACTGTTGTTTTTGTTTGATCGTTTGCTCTGTGTTTGCTCTTACTATTTTCCCCTCATTGGGTTGTTGAGCTTAATCCACTATTTTAATATCACAGATAATTGAGATGGAGGTATGCTTGGAGCGGAATTTGGCGACTCGAAGTTTTATTTATTAGTTGTTATTTCCATATTCTTATATGGATGTAGTGAAGACAATTATAGGTAAGCTCCAATAATATGGATTTTGAAGTTTAACTAGGAAATACCTTACATAGACACCAGTGGGAGTACCTCAGATTGATGACAATGGTTGATTATTTGGTTTGAGATTTGATTGATGAAGTTTGTTATGGATGTTTTATTGGTATTTGTTGATCGTTTGATCAATGCCTCTGAAGGCTGCACCCTAACCTGACATTTGGGTCTGGGTCGTGACAAAAACCGTCCTCTACCTCACTCCTCCAAGCTTAAAGAGCTAACCTAAGATCATATTAGTACGAAAAGATCTCCCTACAGAGACTACATCTCACAAAAGTAATCCATGCCCAGCATAAATCCTAGGACCAACCACTCCTTGTTTAGTCAAATCATCAGCCACATCATATGTCAACGATATTACATATGTAAATGATATTGCAGTTTGCACAAGTAGCATGCATGAAATTAACGAAGATCCTCATCTCCATCAGGACCTGATTGAGACTTCGTAGGGGGTTAAATATTAACTATATTCTAAGCTCTAGTAAACCTAATCTTAGCAATTTAGGTAAACCACAAAAATTATGCACTGCCATCAAACTATATCTAGGGTCTTGTCCCATTATTTTTGGTCTCTTACAACTAACAGGAATACCAAGAGAATAAAATACTTAATGGAAGTCCTCAAATTACTCTTAATTGTGCACTTTTGAAAAAAAAAAAATTAAGGAAGAAAATACCTGAATGTAATGATGAACAACAATCTCATAATGCTCCTTCAGACTAGCAAAATAGACCAGCTCATCCACTCTACCATAGCTGCAGATGAGAGAAGAATATAAACAAGAGAATCAAGAATAAATCGCATCAGTCAGTAAAAGAAATACAGAGGAGTACTTATCAACATCTAGATAAAAAGAGTCTTTACATCAGTGTTACTGCGATGACTTGTATCGATTTATGCAAAAAATTGAGCCTCAAATACTAAAAGCTTTAATACCCAACCAGAGGGAAGAAAAGTAAGCACCAAAAAGTAGGAACACTCAAGATAAGGAATTAACTCCAATGACAATTCCATTGCCAAAGGACTAAGAGTATGATTCACAGTCCGAACTATGTCCAGCCAATGATCTACTAAAAGAAAGCCATACTAATATGGATTACAACCCAAAAAGCACCAAGTACGAAAAGAATAGGGAAATTGACTATGACTAAATCATAGGAGTTTCCATAAATCAGCTTTTGTTACTGCTTTTCCTCTTGCATCTCAAGTATAAACCATAAAAATTTTGGTGAGTAAAAGCAAGAAATACACTCTGGAACCATAGCGAAAGCTCTTAAAACTTAGAAGAATATATGATAACAAATATCCCAACAGTACAAGCCATTCCCACCTCAGAATATTCTTTTGAGAAACCATTATGAATCTTCATTCCCGATAAAGCGGTTTTTATCATGCTAAAAGTCATCCTCAAACTTCAAGGAATTCCCAGAATAATAATGGAAAATTATCACAAATATTCAAGATGACTTTCCAGTTTCCATAAACCCCACCCTATAGCCAATAAAAAAATATCTGGATCCTTCACCCTTCTCTGAAGACTCTGATTTCTTACAAATCTCCAAAGGCATCTGCAACTGAAATCGTCCATAGAAGAAACAGTCCAGAAACAAGGACTGACAATACCGAATTCCAACCTACAAAGTTTCTTGAGGGTTCTACAAGGGACACTCAACCAGCTTTTGGGCCAGTTTCTTGGTCTGGTTTGTGAGTACTAGATTTTCTCCTTTTGCCCTAAAATTTCCAGAGTTCATGTCTATTCAATTTGTTCCTCTTTCAGCCTATTGTTTGGGGGTTTGAACCTACATAAGTACATACCAAACCTGAATTTGAGTCCCTGTGATTGCTAGTTTGCTGGGTTTATATCCGTAATCACTGCTGGTCTCTTTCAGTAACTGATGTCCGAACCGATAGTGTGTTTGGCTTGGTTTATTGACTTGGTTGTTTAGTGGATTGTCAACCTTGATTTGTGTTGGAGTTTGGTGATATCTGGGGTTGGTACACCTGTAACCAGCCTTACGTTACAAGTTTATCATATAATCACACTGTGTTCCAAGTACTTCTAAAGTTCAGCAAGCTTATTAGCTACCAGGACCAGAATACAAATAGGGAAAGGAAACAAGTCAGAATCTACCAAGGTTGCTCTATTTCCTTCCCTTCAAGTTGTAAATTGCCTTTCCCTGCGGACAGCTCACTCTCTAAGTGCATAATGTCCAGACCACGCTAAGCTATATTAGGGAACCACAAAAAGCCCAAAATTTGAAGGATGTGCTCACTTGCACTCCAAACAATTCAACTAATTATCAATAAGATCAGTAACAGTTATCATGGAAAAACAAAGAAATGGGAGCACCCAGAATGTTTTGAAAATAAACAAGAATTTGGAAACCAACCACAAAACTTTAGTTCAATCATTTCTAGCAAAGCTGAAACCTATAGTGAGGACATAAACCAAAAAAAGAAATTGGGAAAACGATAGAAGGAGGAAAAATTCATTGTTCAAGTAAAATATTTCTTATCCATATATTTCTCAAGTTTCAGCAAAGAAAAGAGGAAACAAGAAACAAGACAAGAACAAGCTGGAAAACTCATGGTAAAGCCTTACAACAGCCCACAAAATACTCGTCCAAACCAAGCATATCACTGATGAGCCTTCATATCTCAACATCAACCCCATCATCATCATCATCATCATCATCATTAACAACAACAACAGCAGATATCACCGGTTCAATGATCAGCCAGCCCAACCCTCCGAATTGCTCACATCTGCTCACCTGTCCCAACCTCTTATTCTCACATATTGACCAACAGTATTAGCACCTCCACCACTTTGGTGAAACAAGAATTGTCATCCACAAGTTAGAATGTAAGGTTTGTGATTAACAAGGGAGAAAGAGAGAAAGAGGAAGAAGGAGAAAGGGTTGGAGAGGAAGAAGATGGAGAAGAAGAAGAAGAAGGATGGTAGAATGTGTGTTTTCAGTAAAGTCTCACTCACACTAATATAGTACTTCACTAATATATTTACATGATATTACACACACCTCCCTAAGAAGGGAAATGAAAATAAAACATATAATGACAAATTACTAAACTGCCCTTAGGAACAAAACTAATATCTCTAACACTCCCCCTCAAGCTGAAGAATAAATATCATGCATTCCCAGCTTGGACAGTAGAGAACTGAACTGATGACGAAGAAGGCCCTTTGTGAAGATATCAGTCAGCTGATCTCCAGTCCTCACAAAAGGTGTGCATACGCAACCAGTGTCAATCTTGATGCAGTACCAACAAGGGTCTACAAGAGAAGAACCAAGACAAAGGTCGACCGAAGTGGCTGATTGGGTTGACTAGATCTGGTCCAAGTCATGCCCACGATTTAGGTTGCTGATGGGGTTACTAATTAGTTATTTAGTTTCTATTTTTTCAATCCTAAATTAGTTTCTAATTTCTGTTTAAGTTAGTTTCTAATTTTTTTAGATTACAATTTTCTAATTTTAGTAACTACATGTTAGTAGTTTAGTCAGTTAATATTTAGAAGCCTTGATCTTCTATTCATTGTAATCTAACACCCCATCATTATAAATAAAGTAGGGCTGCTACTGCAGCCCACGATTTTGACAATTAAAAAAGAAAAGCTTCATGCTGCTGCCGTTGGGTTTTCTCTATGGCCATACCTTGTGTTTGATTAAGGATTAGGGATTGGTGTTTGATCCGATCGACACTCTGTGGAAAGAAGTCCGGGTGGTGGTATTATTTCTGGTCTTAATTATTGGTTCTCTTCTTCAGCAGAATAGGTAAGTGATCTAAACAATCTGCATAAATTCTGGGTTGCATTCTCTGTTCTTCTTCACTGTCGGCATCTTTTGTTTGGAAAATTTTGACCACTTGATGGTCCTGAGATTTTGATCAAGTGTTAGGCTGAACTAGAAGGGAACTCGATCCCAGTTTGGTGCTGATCAGACCATTTTCTGATCTATTTTCTGGGTTCTTATCATTCTGGCCGATAGGTTCTTTGCCCAGAATTTGATTTCTGTTTTTTAAATCTTTGTTGAAGATTGGTTGTTGCCTTTGTTCTCCAATGGATTGGGACTTATTATCATTAATTAGGTGTGCTTATTAGTTCATTAATACTGCTCTGTTGAAGTTCCTGAAGTGTTAGGATCGATCACCAGATTTCAGAACCTGCTGTCCAAATTTGAGTTATGATTTCTATTCTGTGTTGCTGTGAATTTCTGGACTGTTAGCATCTGTTGATCTAAACCTATTGGAGGTCTTATATTGTTATTAAAATTCCTGATCTAGTCCTAAGACTGCTGCTGATTTATTTCGATTCTGTGTTACTGTTCATTGAGATCGATTGTCAATTCTGGTTTGTTGTTGAAGTCTGATATTCTACTATATGTTTGCTGCTGGGTTTGGTTGTTCTTTGGTCTAAAAGTTCCTACAGTTTTGGGTCTAGTTGGGTGTCCAATCTAGTCCTACATTAAATCTTCTCTTTAATGAAGTGTCTGTCCACCTCTATGTGCTTTGTTCTCTCATGCTGCACTAGATTGTGGGCTATACTTAGAGCAGCTTTGTTGTCACAATAAAGCCTCATAGGTGCCTCAGTATCAAATCCCAACTCTTGGACCAGCCTTCTCAACCAGAGAAGTTTACACACTCCATGAGCCATAGCTCCGAAATTCTACCTCTACACTGACCGAGCCACCACAATTTGTTTCTTGCCATGTAACTAGGTTTCCACCTATAAATGTGCAATAACCTGAAGTAGATCTCCTATCAGAGACTAAGCCAACCCAATCTGCATTAGTGAAACCCTCTATCCTCATGTGGTTATGCTTGGCAAAAAGTAATCCTTTTACTAGAGAGGGCTTCAAGTACCGGAGAATTCGGTAAACCGCATCCAAGTGCCCACTTGTGGGAACATGCATAAACTGACTCACCACCCCCACTGCATAAGTAATGTCTGGACGAGTCAAAGACAAATAAATGAGCTTCCCAACTAGCCTTTGATATTTCCCTGCATCAACAAGAGAAGGGTCAGCATCTTCTCCCAGCTTATGATTATGCTCAATAGGAGAACTTGCAGGCTTGCAGCCTTGTTGTGTTCATCGGCATCTCCTTCGATGTGTCCTAATTCCTTGGATGATGTCCTCATCAAATCAGCATCAGCCTATGTCAAAACCGATACGGATGAGTCCTATACTGATTACTTAAACCATGTCCTCCTGCAATAATGCCATTTTTGTAATTAATAAATGTAGTGCTTAAATTGATTCTGTAAAAGGCCTTCCAAACACTGTTCCTGATCTTTTCGTGTTCCAGAATTGATCTTAGTAGGAATAGAATCAAAATATCAATTTTGTCTAAGATTGACTCCCACGAAGCAGGAGTGCAACCAAACATAGCCCAAAATTTACCCAATTCACGATAGGCTAGACTGTTTTTCCCAATATCCTAAATTTATTTTTTAGATTTGCCTCTTGGATGATTATAGAAACAAATTTGATATATATATGCATATTTGTTGTAATAATTGGTTTTATGGGTTTTAGGAAAAGTGTCAGTTACCAAGCAGACCCTAAGGGATTTAATGATCTTTGTAATTCTCTTGAACCTTCTCTCTATTGTTATAAATAAAGAGGGCTAGTGTCATATGGGACACAAGTCATTTTCCCATTCAACATGGTATCAGAGCCATAGGATCCGAAACCCTAAGGGTTCTCCCTCTTCCCCATCTCTTTGCCTCTTTCTCATTTCTCTCTCTCTCCCAGTGCCTCCTTCATTTGCACCTCCTTCCATCTCTCTTCATCTGCTTCTCTCTCGTGGTGGGAGCTTCTTAAACCACCAAGAGGGTTTCTAGCCTCCACCCATAACCTTTTTTTATCATTTTTTCATGGTCTTCTCCCTGAGAACATTTTTTCCTTGCCGGTATGCTTTTTCCCCATTCGATGCTCTATCGTTTTGATGTTTGTTGCGATTGGTGCCTCTTATCCTTGTAGTGGTATGTACTGACCACTTTTTCGTTTGAGGTCTCTGTTCTAGAGCTATCCCCAAAATCGTTTTCTCAAGGTTTTACCCTTTATCGATTTTTAGGTTTTCTAGTTTTTTCTAGTTATTTTTGTGCTTTCTCTATCTCCAGCTAGTGTCTCTTCTATTTGCACAGTCCCCTTGAGTAGCAACCATGTCTACCAGCTCATCTGCTTCTACTGGCAGAGACACCACAGCTCTTCCTACCTTTCCTCCTTGTGCTATCAAGCTTGATGACACAAACTACCTTATGTGGTCAAGCTCGGTCTGCATCTCCGTCAAGTCCCGTGGCTATTATGGGTACCTCACTGGAACCACGAATCATTTGACCATCGGTACTAAGATTGACAAGTGGGAGTGCGTCAACTCTCTGGTTATGGCCTTGTCAACTCTATGTTGCCACAGCTTTCGCGCAGCTATCTCCTCCTTAACTCCGCTACGAAAATCTAGAAGTCTGTCTAGGATATCTATTCTCAAGCAGGGAATGATGCTTAGGTCTTTGAGCTTCGCCAGAAGGTTCGTGATCTGAGGCAAAGAGGGCTCACTCTGCCACAATACTACTATAAGTTGCAGACACTATAGACTAAGTTGGATTTCTAGGAGGAGCATACTCCTTCCACCCCTAAAGATGTCACCAAGTTTCAAAAGCAAGAGGACAAGATCAAGGTCTATGACTTTCTGGCAGGTCTGAATTTGGAGTTTGATCAATTGCGGTTCTAGGTTTTGAATCACGACCCCTTTCCTACCTTGGGTCAAGCCTATGTTGTGATCCAACTTGAGGACAGTCAACATACCACTATGCTTCCACAGCAAGCTGCCACTTCTACTAAGAGATCTGCACTTGTTTTTGGCACTCAGTCCCTTAGTCCAGCCCCACAGTGTGGTGGCTCCTCTACCAAGACTCCAATGAAGTGCGATTACTGTAGGAAGAAGCGTCACACCAAGGAGCACTACTGGAAGCTTCATGGTCATCCTGTTAATACATCTGGAAAAGGGCGAGGGAAGGGTCGTGCCAGTACTTCTGGGCAGGCCAACCATACTGAGAGCCCTAATTCTGACATTGCTCTTAGCTCCTCAGTAGCCTCGCTATCATCTGACGAGCTTACTGCCCTCCGTCGCCTCTTGACATATCCAGACTCTCTTGCACCTTCCATTGCGAGCTCTACTCATTCCACCCCTTCTGGGTCATATATCTCTTTTTGTGGCCATACTATGTCTATCCCTTCTACCCCTTGGATTATAGACTCAGGGGCTTCTGATCATATGGTAGGCCGCTTGTCTCTTTTTTCACAGTACACTACTTATCCTAATCCTAGTAATAGTAAGGTCAAATTGGACTTATTCCAGTATTCTGGGGAAGGGCTCTGTTAGCTGTACCCCCTCTTTATCCCTTTCTACTGTATTGCATGTTCCTTCTTTTCCCACTACCATTTTGTCCATTAGTAGTTTTACTTCCAATCTTAATTGCAAAGTCACATTTTTCCCGTCTCATTGTGTTTTTCAGGATCTGGTGACAAAGGCAACGATTAGCTCTGGTAGCGTACTTAGTGGCTTGCATCTGCTTGATGATGCCCGACATTGGTCTCTGGTCAGGCTCTTCAAGCATCTTCTACATCACCTCGTCACCTCCCCTCTCTGAGTTACTGCAGTGGCATCGTCGGTTGGACATCCCCCTTTGGGAACTTTAGCCAAAGCTTTTCCTTCCTTTAAAAACTGTAATTCAATTCAGTTTTTTTGGGAGGCATGTGTTTTGGACAAACAAACTCAAATCACTTATTCTGTTTCTGGAAATAAAAGTGCCACTCCTTTTTCATTGAAACATTCTGATATTTGGGGTCCATCCCACTATGTGTCTGTTAATGGATATCGGTGGTTTGTCTCTTTTATTCATTGTCATTTTCGGACTACTTGGGTTTATACGATACAAACCAAGGGCGAGACCTTCTATTGCTTTTAGTAGTTTCACCACATGGTTCAGACTCAATTCGGTGCTACCATTAAGATCCTTCGAAGCGACAATGGCCAAGAATACTTTGAAGGGTCCTTTCAAGCTTACCTTTTTAATCATGGGATGATTCATCAGACTAGTTGTGTGGATACTCCAACTCAGAATGGAGTTGTTGAGCGAAAGAATTGCCACATTTGTGAGGTAGCACACTCTCTTATGTTTGAGATGCATGTTCCTCCCTAGTACTGGAGCGAGGCAATTCTCTCTGCTGCCTTTCTTATCAACCGAATGCCTTCTCAGGTCCATGCCTTCTGCTCCCCTCTGAATCTTCTCCAAGGTTTCGTTGTTTTTCCTGTTCCTTCTAAAGTATTCAGTAGCTTTTGCTATGCTCGCGATCATCATCCTCATGGAAAGTTTGATCCTCGTGGTCTCCGATGCATTTTTCTAGGGTATGCTCCTACTCAGAAAGGCTATCGGTGTTATCATCCTCCTACTCAGCGTTGGTTTGTGACTAGGGATATTGTCTTCCACGAATCTGCATCATACTACACTGCAACACCTCTTCAGGGAGAGTCTCCTTTTATTGTGGAAGATGTGTCGCGGTCTCTACCGTCTCTTGAAATTGTTATCCCTGCTTGTATCCCGTTTCCGGGGGAGTGTGACACTCCTTCGCCTCGGCCAGAGATACGTGTGTATAGTCATAGAGAGCAGACTCAGACCACTACACATCTAGCATCTACCCTACCATGCCAATCGTCTCCTCTCGAACCTGATCTTGTCCCCTTGGCCCTGATAATTCTCCTTTTCCTTCTGTTGATCAGTCTCTTGAGTTGCCTATTGTTGTTCGTAAAGGCATTAGGTCTTGTACTTTACATCCTATTGCTAAAACTGTTTCTTATGACTCACTCTCTCCTTCCTACTATAGTTTTGCGTCTTCTCTTTCCTCTATGTCCATTCTTCATACCTGGCAGGATGCGAGTGCAGACTCATAATGGCAAGCAGCTATGGTTGAAGAGATGCAAGCTCTAAAGAAGAATGACACATGGGATATGGTGTCTTCCCTCACAAAAGAAGACAGTTGGGTGTAAGTGGGTCTTCACAGTAAAATAGAAGGCTGATGGTACAGTGGATCGGTACAAGGCCAGACTTGTTGCCAAATGCTTCACACAGACTTATGAGATTGACTACCAAGAGACTTTTGCTCCAGTTGCTAAACTGAACACAATTCATGTCATCTTGGCTTGTGCCACCAACGTAGATTGGGATCTCCAGCAGTTAGATGTGAAGAATGCCCCTTCCTTCATAGGGAACTTGAGGAGGAAGTGTATATGGACATTCCTCCTGGGTTCACTTGCTCCAAAACCCAAAGGAAGGTATGCAAACTGAAGCATGCTCTGTATGGGCTGACGCAATCCCCTTATGCTTGGTTCGAACATTTCCATAAGGCTATGGTCGCTACAAGTTACTCTCAAAGCAATGCCGTCCATACTCTGTTCATCAAGAGATTTGGTGGGAAGATTGCTATTCTAATAGTCTATGTAGATGATATTGTTGTTACTGGTAATGATCTGGCAGAAATCTCTCACCTCAAGAGATACTTGAGTGAGGAATTCAAGATCAAATATCTAGGATAACTTCGTTACTTCCTCAACATTGAAGTTGTAAGGTTTACTCGTAGGATCTACTTATCTCAGCGGAAGTATATGATTAATCTTCTCTCTGAGACAGGCATGTTGGGGTGTAAACCGGAAGACACTCCTACTGAAGCTAATGGTCAACTGAGTAGTAAGGAAGGTGATCCTGTGGACAAGGGGAAATATCAAAGATTAGTGGGGCAGTTGATCTATCTCTCTCATACACGCCCTCACATAGCATTTGCCGCCAACCAGGTTAGTCAGTACATGCATGATCCCTACTCGACTCACATGGAAAGTTGTTATGCGTATTCTCCGGTACTTGAAATCTGCCCCAGGACATGGCATCATTTTTTCTCCTCATGATCACCTTAGGGTGGAGGCCTTCACAAATGCGGATTGGGCAGATTCCCCTGATAACTGCAGGTCTACTGCTGGTTATTGCACCTTTGTTGGTGGTAACCTTGTTATATGGCGAAGCAAGAAGCAAGCCATGGTTGCCCGCTCAAGTGCTGAAGCAGAGTTCCGTGCTATGGCACATGGCATTTGTGAGCTCCTACGGCTTCATGGTCTTCTCACTGATTTGGTTGTTCCTGCTACCCTTCCTATAAAGCTCTTTTGTGACAGCAAATCTGCCATTAGCATTGCTCACAACCCTGTCCAGCATGATCGAACCAAGCATGTGGAGATCGATCAACATTTCATCAAAAAGAAACTGGATATGGGCCTTGTCACTGTGCCTTTTGTTCCCAGTAATGAACAACTAGCTGATGTATTTACTAAAGGTCTTACTAGCAAGATGTTTCATCCTATTATCTGTAAGTTGGGCATATGTTATATCTATGCACCAACTTGAGGGGAAGTATTGTAATAATGGGTTTTATAGGTTTTAGGGAAAGTGTCAGTTACCAAACGAACCCTAAGGGGTTTAATGGTCTTTGTAATTCTCTAGAACCTTCTATCTATTGTTATAAATAAAGAGGGCTAGTGTCATATGAGACACAAATCATTACCCCATTCAACAATATCCAATTGAAAAAATTCAATCAAATTCCCATCACAGCCACAATTTTTTTTTTTTTTGGTCCTTTTTTCTTTTCTTTTATTAATTTTGCTTCAGCAGACTACTAGGGGTGTGTGTGTGGTGTGTGTGTGTGTGTGTGTGTGATCATAAACCAGACCAGTACACCAAAATATAGGATTGATGTATCAAAGCACCCGAGATCATTCTCCTTATTTATATCATTTCCCGGTCTTTTACCTCTTCATGGAAAACTCCCCACAGAAGACATTGAATTTAGGTTTCACTCTGAATTTACCCACTGTTTTATGAGGAAACTATGTTGCAGTGATTACCCTAAATGAAAATATTTGACAAACTTCATGTGGATATGTCACAAGGGTCAAGTGACTGAACCTTCAGCCAGCTAGATAACAGAAAAATACACCAGTGACTCCATAAGGAACAGAACCCCCTATATTTCAGCCCCGTAATACAGTCCCACAAAAAGAACTTACAGAATCTGCTTAATGAAGCAATCTATGTATATTGATAAGAACAACTGAGGAAATAAATATTAAGAAACTTAACCCCACCAGAGATTCTGCCAAAATTTTAAATTCATTACCTGACAAACATCATATCAGTAATATTCAAACCGGGAAGGACGCTGCTAATGGGTTTACAAAGAGAATGCAAGGTATATTGCTAGCAACTAAGAATCCAAACTTGAAAGTAATATGATATCATCCAAGGTACAGTTGGCAAGTAAAATTATAACTATTTTACCAAAAAAGTAGCAGGATTAAGAAGTTTAGGTGCCCATATGGTCCATGATCAACATATTCATTTGAAAGAAATAGACTTATTCCATAATACAGTCAAACATTTTACACGCACTCAATAATTATTGTGTAACCATATCTTCGCATAAGGGTAAACATTACTCATAAAGATAAAATTCAGAAAAAAAATGAAATCAGGAGTTTATCATTGACATCAACTACATATGCATCACACATTTTTAAATATGTAGAGGAAAAATGCTAATCCCATGCAAGGGTTTATGAAGGATGTCACGTATTATCAGCTTTGCCTGCGTGTTGTTATGCTCATGAGTCATGAGTAGAATTCAAGTCAGTTAAATATTTCAGTAAACATCATATATTGGATTACACACCAGAAGAATCTCCAACTCCAAAATCATGCCTAATAATCCATCCTTTACTCGTTCCCAACACAATGACATCATTCCCAGCAGCCATGCATGTAATAACACCATGCCCCTTTGCAGCATATCTTTCAAGGAGATCTACTGAAAATGCGTGCCTCCCCGAATCCATATTCAAAATTGAGATATCTCTATCCTAGTAGATGGCACAAAATCTTTGGAAAATAAGCATAAACTAGATTTCTTATTTTAACAAAAATTACTACAAGAGAAAGTATATATGTATTATAACAGTCAGAGAACCAAATATCTACTGTGTAAGACAATAATGACACCATAAACATCAGAAAGCAGTAGTTAATAATTTGAAATCAATCACTAAATTACTTTTTTAATGCCCAAGACATGATAAATCAACATTTCAAATATATCAATGCATGGATAAGTTGATGAGAAAAAAAAACAAATCCCCAAAATATAGCATTATTTTTAAACTTTAAAAAAATTATATCAACTGAAGATGTAGTCTAATGATTTACCTATCAAATCTCAATAGTAGTCGTATTTGATTGGATGAAATTGTTGCATACACATAAATGATCCCATGTTACCATGTATCTTTTTGTCTCGGGGAAGGTGGGGTGGGAAAGTGGGAAATTGAGCACCCCATGTTAGAAAGGTGGATGGACAGCGGACCTCGGCACACCGGTTAGGTTGCTCCATTGCGACCTAGTGGTCGTGTGTTCGAGTCAGAACAGCCTCTACGCAAAGGGTGGGTAACGCTACATACATTATGACCTTCCCCAGACCCCACAATTCCGGGTACGTCCTTTTTTTTTATGTTAGAAAGGTGGATGGAAGGAATAGTAAAGTGGAGAAAAGCGCAACTTTTCCACCCCATTGCTTGTTTAGTTGGCTTGGGAAAATCGCACTTTACCATACCACCCCATGGCATGTTTGGAAGGACTAAATGCACATTAGTTTTGTTAATACTATCATCATAAATAAGCTTATAAGCATGTGATTGCACAAAGAGATGTTAATGCATTTACAGATTGAACACTTCCTCTTGTTCTGACTGAAGCTAGTTGTTAGTTCATTAAGTCTTCTAACCCTGCCACCAAAGAAATCTCAACACCCCATCTCTTAGGCAGAGATTCTTGAGCTGAATTTCCATCTTGAGGAACTATGGTTTAACTTTATTCAAACATACTCAAAGCTAATTAGTAACAAACACTATACACAAAATTAATGAAGCAACAACACTTCCACTAGACATTGTCATTTTTACAGTTACGCATTAAATTAAATTTCAGTGGAAACAGAATTAGAAATATACAGATAAAGGAAGCAGAAATTGTTGATACATAAATATTAAAATTAAAAAAGTTCAAATCGATTGTTCCATGAGAAAACAATGATGACAAAACAAATCCGATTTGGGCTTTCAGCCATTTGAAAAACCAAACAAACTCCATTACCAGCCCAGCCACACCAACAATATATGCCTCATAAAAAATAAAAAATAAAAAAGAAGAAGAGAGAGCAACCCAATGCACGAGGCTCCCGCCACTACAGGGTCTGGGAGGGGCCAATGTACATAGAAACCCCTACTTCGCAGGAGAGGCTGTTTCCAAGATTCCTCATAGAAACAATGAACAGAAAAATTCAAAACCCTGCACAACCCTTTCCTTGTAAAAGAGGGGGGGAAAAGAGACAAAATTCTAACAGAGGTAAGAAGGAAAAATTAGACAGCATTTTATTATACAAGGAAAGAGACTAAGATGTGAATCCGCCAAAAAATAAAAATAAAGAAAGTAATCATTCATGGGGATCCAATGCCCTTGATCTTCCACTGTGAGAACGCACAGAAGCAAGAACAGGCCTGTTTTTTAAGTTTTCAAGCAACAATCCCAGTAAGCAAAGATAGGCAACACAACCTCAGAAGTCCAAAAAAGAAAATTTGCAGAGAAGTACTTTAGAAGTAGGAGGCTGGACAAAAGTCCAACCTCATAGATGCAGAGGAAGAGTAATCTCTCCTTTCAGAACTTTAGAGGTCCAAAAAGCAGAGGTTAGCAAAATTGATGCAGAAGAATAGTAATCTCTCCTTTCAGAACTTTAGAGGCCCAAAAAAGCAGAGGTTAGCAAAATGGATGCAATGGAAGAGTAATCTCTCCTTTCAGAACTTTAAAGGGCCAAAAAAAGTAGAGGTTGGCAAATTGGCTGGTTGGTGGAAATTCTTCTTTGCGGAAGATGAGTGGCCTTGGAAACCAGAAAGAAACCTTTGTTTGCAGTGGAGGAAAACCAGAGGGGAAGAGAGAGAAACATTAGAATAAAAGTAAAGGAACAGAGCTCGCATTTATAGCCTGCAAGAGATAATCACACCAAGAGAAACGATAGTATGGAAAACCTTTTTCACTTGTGGGGGCATTTTTTTTACATTGTTATTGTGATTTTGCAATGGGTCAAGAAAGAAACGGAAGAGGAAACCAGAGAAAAACGTCGAAAGAGTTTGGATACCAAGAAAAGACGAACGACACGGATTAGTAAAATGAACAGCTTCGTTTCTAAAATCAGAAGCCAAATTGGAACCGCTGCTGGTTACCTCTGGCCGGAGATCACACCCTTTTTTTAGAATAATATTGGGAAAATTGTTCCGGTATGAGTATAGCGTCCCATGGACCCAACCCACTATTCTCCAGATAATTAAACGGGGCTCCGAGAATATCTCCATGCATCTACTTCTACATAACCTCAATTTTCAGTTGACAACAACCCCATTAACCAGTTCTAAATCTTAACCTCTCAATCATAATTCGGAAGGAGGATACCTATTAGATCATTCGTAATGCTCCCAATGTAATGGCAAAGAAACCCATCAAATATTCAATTAGATATAAACAAGATAATTCGCAGTTGAACTAATTCCATTACAAGAAACTTCAGAGGGGATTTGCAGACACAGAATGACACACAAACCTGTAATTGAACAGCAAAAAAAATCAAAAAATAAAAAATAAAATAAAGAGAAATGTCACGAAGAGAAGAATAAGATTCACAGAGTAATATCGTACCAATCAGATTATCGAAATCTGCACTTGCAGTTCCGGTGGGAATGTGGGATTTCCCGTAGTGCCAGTCGTGAGCCAGGACGAATATAGTTTTACCGTTTATGCTCGGCCGGCGAGCGGCAGTTCATAGGAGTGAGCAGTCCGGCCAAACCCAAATTCTGGACGCAGCTCAATCCTGGCCCAACCCAAACAAAGAAGCAGCCGAAATTCGTTTCCAGTCCAGCCCTGCGGCTACAATTCTGCCCCCTTACGCACAAAACGTTTTCAATTATAATCCAACGGCTGTGAATGCTAGGTCCTTCAAACCCCTTTTTGCCCCCATTAAACAATCATTTGGATCCAGATCTGACCCGATAGAAGCGCCCTCCATCATCTCTCAAATCCTGTTTCCATCAATGTTGATGCCTTTATGCACACTTTTATTGTCTTCCGTGCTAGTGTAGGGGTCATGCGACCAAGCAATGATCTTTTGTCCTATATATAACTATGGGGATCAAACATGTTTTAGGTAGTTTTCAGGTTGATATTGATTTACTATGGGTTTCATATCAATTTCGGGCTAGTTTTTTATGTTTGGTGCAGTCCAATTTTCAACCGATTCCATAATACCCCAAATTAAAGATAGCCCAATAAGGATATAGTTCTATTCATTTTGGGATTTTTCAAACGGTTTGACCTACTGGATTTAAGGTGTCACACCTAGCGGTTGGATCAGTACAAAAATCCTCTGCGGGGAGGCAGTGAGGATCCAATAGCTGGGGTGCATGTCGAGACCCTTCCAGCCATTGAATCCTCACTACCACTCACCACTCATTGCGAAGGATCTGAGTTCGTTGGATCATGCTTGAAAGAGTCATGTGGGTTCATCTGTTTGTAACCAACCAATCAGGTTAATTTAGAATTGCAACCTCACTTGTTTAAGGTAAGCTCTGAGTTGGGTGTTAGGCTACTAATTTTGGAACTAAGGTTTACTTAATCAAATCCATTAAACCCACTGAACTAACACAGAGAGAAATTAGAAGTCAAAACATGATCGCCAGTAAAGGATCATAGCATAGTCAGCAAAACTGAACTAGCCCAATCTAGAGGTCCCTCCCCCTTGCTTTTTTTTTTTTGCAGGAAGATTACAGAGCTATTGGTCAGATGATCCTACATAGTACATGTCCACCAATAGTAGCATCTTCCTCATATCCAATTAATTCAACAAAGAGAAAGGGAAAGGTTGGAGATGGAAGCTTCAATAACAAGCAGGACATTATCTATTCTAGAAAACCCGGAGATATAGTATACATTACCAATCCATAAAGAAAGTCCACAAACGAAAACGAGATAAACGAAAATGAAAATAACATGAAAGGACAAGGTAAAGAGGAAAATAAGTCCAGAGATAGATCCTGGTCTGCTTTAGTTTAGAAATCTTACCAGCGAGGATCGAACTCTGAGAGAGAGAGAGAGAGAGAGAGAGAGAGAGAGAGAGAGAGAGAGACAGACCTTCCAACTAAGAGATATGTATCGAAACCTCGATCTCTTTCAGATCGAGCAAATTTTGTGGCAGATCCAATAGATTTTGTTGCAGATCGAGAAGATCACGGTTCTCTGTTGGAGATCGAGAAGATCAAGCTTCTCTGTTGCAAATCGAGAAGTCTATTGCAGATCGATCAAGCTTCTCTGTTGCAGATCGATCAAGCAGATTGATCTTCAACTTTCTTCTAGATGCTCACAGGTTCTTCGAAAACTCACTCTGGTAGATGGAGATTGAGGAGGATGAGAAATCCATGAGAAGAGGAGAATGACGCTTGATCAGTTATGGCCAACGACGGAAGCTTAAGACAGAGCCGTATGATGCTGAAGTCTCACGTACGGTTCCCTGAGAAGGGAGTGGCTACCTAATGGAGGTTCGACAAATGGTCTCAAAACCCAATAATTTTCCGACGACAATCAGTCAATGAGTGAAAATTTTACGAACAAAATAGAGAGTAAATTTGTCAGGCTCTTTTTCGGGAAACGCAAGGGTTTAGGTAAAGTTTTACTCAACGTAAATTTTATGAAGTTCTAAACAAACAAAGTACGTAAAATTTTAGGACTCACGCTTTCTTAATAAACCCTCTTGATACTCTTGTGTACCTTTATAACAATTAGGTGAATGGGAATGAGTCTAGGGAAACTCGGTCCGTGGTCTACTTTATTATATTTGCCACATGGCGCTTCAGGAAGGGTTCAGATTTTAGTTGCGGGTAGGTCTCATTATTTATTCCGTGTACAAGTTCCAGCCTGATCTGATTCGGCATATTCATAAATAAATAAAAGGAAGTGGAAAGACAACCGGACAACCCTGGACCCTTGACGGTGCAAGGAGAAAAATGTGCATTCAGGGTAGAGTTTTTTTTTTTTATTATTATTATTAAATCATTCAAGGTAGAGTTATAAAATTAAATTGGTAACCCCAATTTTAACACGTGACCAATACATTGTGTTTTATTCCAATTCACTGGTAGAGATCATTCAACTGGCATGCAAATCAAACCGTAGGAATTCTCTAAATACAATTGAGGAGTTTTTCATGACGTTTCTTGTCCTTAATATATTAGACTTCTTGATTGATGAATAAGAAATCTGCGGATGACAATATCAAAGGTGGATAAAATTTTGAATTTTGAACTAAAATTTTTCTTGTATCAATTTTTTTTTTCCTTTAACACAAATCTGATTTTTAGCCCCCTTCTATTTTTCTTTTTCCTGAATATTTATGCAAAGTACAAGGATATGGGTTGGAAATGGCTACTTATTTCATCTGCATCCTTGCAGCTAACACGATGTATCAAATTAGTTATGATTCCGTATGTGATGTAAGTAACTCTTTATTCCTGGTAATGAAGGTTTCTTTTGCTTAAAAACTGTTGGATGTGCTATCCTTTTTTTGCCAAAAATATTATGTGAAATTAGGGTGCCCTAAAATAAGTATGCAAGTTTGTAGTACAAATGTTAAAGTTAATTTTGAAAATATTGAATCCATCAGAGATGTGCCATTACTACAAGAGGTGGCAATTTATAACTGTTGTATAAAGAGGACAACGTCTCTACAACTACTACATATCATACATTAAATACAAATTAAATTTATACGATGTATTGGGTAGGTGACTTCATGTACATTTTTAGAGGAGCTCAAGGTGATGTATTAGAAGCTACATTAGAGAGATTTTAAGCCTTGTTCTTAGGAGAAGGTGGTGCCTGCTCCAAGGTTTTATGAAAATCAGAATCGGGAATCGAATTGGTGAGTGCTGATTGGCTGGAATCGGTTGAAATCTGATCAGAATTTGCCAGATCGGTCACAGCCGAATTGATCTTTCTAATTCCCATTTTTAAAACATTGCTCTGCTCCTATCAATTTGTGTTGCAGAGAATTTCTCCAAAAGTAATGTTGAAAGTGATGGAATGAGAGTATGGTTTTAACTTGTTGGCAGTCTTTTTTTCCCATTACAAATCTCATTAGCTCATACAAAACTATATTCAGTAATTTTTGAGAGTCTAGGTATGCCACTAGTTCCAGGAAAGTCAGGCAGCATACCTAACCTTTTTTTCTTTTTTTGATAAAATAAATCTGATACACCATTCGGGTCCTAGTGCTGCCTTCGTAACTACAAAAAGAGAACCATGCACATTGCATTTTTATAAGGCCAAGTTTGTAAGACCAAACACCTTATGGATAAACTTATGGAATTATTAGAATTTTATTTTTGGGATTTGAAAAATCGGATTGGATAGGCCTTCCAACCAATCTGGATTCGATCGATTAGGTATTGAAATTAGGGTAGTGGTTTTTGTTTTTGCTAATCTCTATTGTTTAGGATTGATCTGGATCTTGATTCTCATTTTTTAAATATTCGTTTAAATATTCGCCCTATCTGGATTTGAACAGTTTGATGAGGAAAATATACTTGAGAAGTAATTATCAAACATTTTTAGCAATGTTTTATGTCCTCAAGAGGCCCCTGAACTCACACACAAGGGCCCCCCGAGGAGGGGCACGATAGTCATTGCAAGCCCTTGTGTCTCTAGCACAAGGCCTCTCATGGACAGAAAACTTTGTCCCAACATGAGGAATTATCACTCCCCTCCCTTGAACTTTGGGAAAATATCAAGTTCCCCCACGGTTTTTGAAATAATTCACTCTCCTCCCCCCAAATCAGAAGATTCTATCACTCCATAGTGAGTGATAATTTCTATTGTTAAGTGCCTAATAATTTTTTTCAAATACCCAAACTACCCCTTTAATAAATCGATGAAAAGAAAGAAGAGGGAGTCAGTCCCTCTTACAACCTAGTCTTCTTCCAACGAGAAGAACTTGGCCATCGCTGCTCACCTTCGTCATTCACTGGGAAGACAAAGGTGACTCTCCTTTTTAACCGTTGCTGCTCACCGAAGCCCTCTCAGTCGAAGCCCCAAGAGTCATATCCATGTAAGGATAGAAACCAAGCCTTTCTCCATTCTTCTTTGCCAATTGAATCAATCCTTGTATTTGTTTTGCATCTGCCCCTATCGATTTACAAATTCAGTGATTACCTAAAATGGGGGGAAAAAAATTAAAGCTTGAATTTTTCCTGTCATAGAAGAAAATGGGAAATCAAAGAAGAAGAAAGTTTGTTAATTGGGTACCTGTGAGTGTAAGGCAGTGGCTTTTCCTCTAATCTGATTGAATGGCTTCTTCTCAATGAGATTACGGGAAAGAACGACAACTGGAGCAAACACACCTTTTCCTTCATGAACGTCCTTCATAACTGGCTTAGCCACACCAACCCATCTAGATACTGACTTTGCAAGGGCTGTGTAATCTTCACCAACAAAGGGAGTCCCCTAGCTTCCATGGAAAGAAGAAGGAAGAAGACCTGTTTTGAACCCAGTTGTAAGAGGGATGGGTGCCCTCTTCTTTCTTTTCATCGATTTATTAGAGGGGTAGTTTGTGTATTTGAAAAAAATTATTAGGCACTTAAACAGTAGAAACTAACACACACTAACTAGTGATAGAATCTTCTGATTTGGGGGAGAGGAGTGAATTATTTCAAAAACCGTGGGGAATTCATGAGAGGGGAGTGATAATTCCTCTCCCAACATTTATATAAAAAGAGAAGAAAAGAACTCTCACTGGTTGTGCGCACACATGGGCATCAACAGGGGTAATATTTTTTAGATTTCATAGGGTGAGAGAGTCATTTTCGCCTCCCTCTGTGTTTGAGCACAGAGACCGCACCAGGAACGTTCATTTCCCCATAAAACAAATATTTCCTTTGTGTCATTGACTAATAGACATAGACACCCCTATATATCCCATAGCATCCCCTATTTCATACCCATAGCCTCTTCTCTAGTAATACATATATGATGCCTCATCCAATTTGGCGTCCTCTAAATTGCTGACCCTGTGTCCCCTTTAACATGTTTGAAACCATAAGGGGGCGTTTGGTTCAAACTATCCATCAGACCAGATTCCAGGGATTCAGGATTCTGGATCTAACTCATATAAATGAGTTTCTTTGGAATAATTTCCTTTTGGTAAAAAAACTGATTGGTTACCCTGATTTTCTCACTTGATTCTAAGTAGAAAACTATTTGGTTACCCTGATTCTGGCCATTGATTCTGAGTGTAAAACTGTTTGGTTACCTTTGAGTCTTTGAACCCATGTTCTGTTGGAAAAAAAAAATTTCCCAAAAACAAAACCAAAAACTAAAATTTGTTCCACACATGTACTTTATTTTTAATTTTTTTTCTTTTTCTTTTTTATGGTAATATGTGAAAAAAAAAAGAGTGGAACTCGTGAACTATAAGTCTAATAGTGTAGTGCAGTAATTTATTTTTTTTTATTTTTTTTGTAAATTGAAGAGGACAAAAAGAAAAAAATTACAAGGCATGATTTTAGTTTATGTAATCGAAATAGGTATCATGTATCATATACTTCAGATCTGAAAATTGCCCAAACCAGTGCATGATTTGGTTTATGGAGATAGATATGCTTCAAAGTGGGTAAAAACAATAGTCTTCAATGACTTATACAAGTAATATAGGTCCTTAGGACCAAATGAGAGAAGAAGCATGTAAAGGTATAATATAGTACTGAGTTCAGCCAGGTACTAGTAAATGATAATTAAGTCTTTCTATCCAAAAAAAAAAAAAAATAATGAACTCAATATCATTACAATGGCTTCGGACTTTTCTTTTCCAAAAAATTCCAAAAAAGTTCATCCTACATTTTTGTTTAAATCAAACTTCTTGACTGCGTGAAGAACATCTCTCAACATCCTCATATGAGCCTCCAATTCTTTTATTTGCACCATTCAAGTATCCTTTGATATAGTCTAATGAAGGGGAAGGAGATGATGAAGTTGAGGTTTCCGAGCATAGGGACCTAGGTGGAGTCTGGTAAGTATCACAACTTGGGCTTGAACTTGATATCCATTCGAACATTCCACAACCTTTGTTTTCAACCTATAAAACAAATATAATCATCTTATAAGAATACAAGGAAATAAACATTCAAATCTTAAACATCTGAAAAAAAATAAAATAAAATAAAATAAAAATTTTAAGAAATTCATAGCCCAGTTGATTGTGGACAACACCAAAAATATCGATCATAATTTGCACTTGTTTTCAAAGTTCTGACCTTATACTGACCGTTCCCACACTCACACATCTTAAGATGGTCAACCCACATGAAGAAGGGGCAATTCATTGAACATTTAAAAAATTTTCTTCCAACATGTGACCCTGACTTAGAAGTGAAAACCGAGTGATCTTTCCCACAGTAATCACACTTTGCAACAGCACAAGCGGACATATTCGATGTCATTTGTAAATTAACACAAACATTTTCAAGAGAGGAAATATGCATAGAAAATACTATTAAGTACGCCCCTCATCTGAGTGTGATGGACAAAAAATAAGAGACTTCAATGGCACAAATTTTATACCTCCTAAACAAGAATTGAAACTGATATACAATGGTGGGAAAGGAAAGAAATAAAAGAAAAAAAATGTGATCAAGATTCACCTCATCTGTGTTCTTCAATTGTTGCATGCACCTGTCTCCATCACTTATCATGAGGAAGGTTATAAGGACAAAGAGTGTTAAATACATGCCATTTCTGCTCTGTCTCACCAATTTTCTCAATGGAGTAATCTGGGTCACCTATGCGCCCCCTATTTATACCATACCAAAGAACCCAAAATATTATGACAAATAAGAATGATGTTGTCCATACTTAAACCTTGAAATCATTCAGAGAGGAACATACAGAGAACCATTGTCTTAATATTTCTTAAGACTACATGCCACCATTGTCACAGACTTGACATAACATCAAGTTACATCTACCAAACAGATGCATTTTCTATTAAAAAAAACCATTGTCTTAGAATGTCCAAACACTTCCTTTTGTCACCTCAATTCTTCTCAATCTCTGGCAAGTACATCTCAAGCAGATTTCTCCTATCTTCTACTCTTGTTTCCAAGAAGATAATGGCAGAATTCTTCTTGGCCATGAAATATTCCTTGGCCTTAAACTTTTGTTGAAAATTGAGGTTTGGAATGGCATCAACAGCATCTATAATTGTTCTCCCAAATTCAGACTGAGATTCACTCATTACCATCTTTTTGATTGAGTTAGCAATTGATTTCAATGGACTTACCACCTTTTCAGCTGCACCCTTCTTCCTATTTTCTCTACCACTGTTGACGGACCCACGAGGTCTTCCTCGAGAACGACTGGTACTACCAATGGGAATGGAAGGAACACTTTCTTCAGGTTCAATAGGTTCATAGTCAACACCATCACTGTTCCCTATTCCCTCAACCTGAGTACCAGTCACGTCCATCATAACTTCAGTGGCAGCTTCAGAGGGGAATGTTAAATCATTCCCAGTTGTCATCTCTTTCCTTAGCAAAGCTCTAACTTCAAGGTGAATTGGGAGCACACTATGTTCCTTCCAATACTTTTGTTCTTTTTTCTAGCAATATAAAAGACAATGTCAATGTGCTTATGTTTTAAGTAAGAAAAAAAAAACACAATTATATAGAAATTATAATTTAAAAAATTCCATTATACCCTATAGTCATTCCAGAAGTGTTGAGGAGCATAAAATCTCATATCAGATGCATTCCAACCCAATCCACTTTGCTTTTGTAGGTCACCCAATGCTCTAAGCCTTTGCTTCCAAATTCGGAAGTGGTTTCTCACTTGTTCACAGTCGTAACTAGTGAATAATTTCTCTTTTAGTTGGTTGGCAATTTCAATGAACTGCTCTTCTTTCAGTCCATTATCTCCACTCTTACCACTCTTGTACTGCTTCAATACACACACCAATTTGTAATGAGAAACGGCACTAGGCCATGAAACAATGTCCCTTGACCTACTATTAGAATCTCCTGTTGGTTCCATCACATCAAAACTAACAAAATAAACCATAATACAATACAATGTGAGTATATTTCATAAATACCAAGTAATAATAACAATTATTAATTGAGGAATCCATAAACCTAGCATTGCAATTTAGTTAATAGTCCATATACATGCATCCCACAACACATTATTTTAAAACCAAGTAATAATAACAATTACTAATTGGGAAATCCATAAACCTAGCATTGCAATTCAGTTTATAGTCCACATACATGCATCCCACAACACAAAATTTTAAACCAAGTATGTTTAAGTTATACAGTCATCCCAAACCATGCAAAAAAATTAAAATTGTCCACATCAGAAATACATTCCAAATAGATAATCAATCAATAGCAAATATTTCAGTTCATAAATACTCAATCTGAGTAGGACAAATCATCTGCCACCCAATCAGCCCACATCTGGTCAGTAATTTGTTCTCGAAATAGATCCCAATCACCATTCTCCTGCACATGATCCTCTCCATCAGAACTATCGTCTTCAACATCATCATTTACTTGGTGAGGGGTATATTGGGTATTAGTACTATCTTCTTCACCCTCTTCATCATCTTCATCAAGCCATCGCTCTTCTTCTTCAACATTATTCTGTGTAAGAATGTGGTTGTGCAACAACACACATGCCAACACAATTCTTGCTTATGTTTTGAAAGGATATTCTAGTTGGTTTTTCAAGATCTTGAATCTTGACTTCAGGAGGCCAAATGAACGTTTAATCACGTTTCTTAATTGTGAATGTCTTAGGTTAAACAATTCCTTTTTATCACTTGGTGGCTGATCACAATTTCTCCACTCTTTTAGATGGTATCGAACGTTTAGATATGACCGTAAGAACCCCGCTTGGTTAGCATACCCAGCATCAACGAGATAATATTTACCTCGTGGCACCACCAATTTTCCGTCACTGTCTCTCTGCAATGCATTGTCTAAGATTCGAGCATCTGATGCTGACCCTTCCCAACCAGAAAGAATGTAAGTATATTTCATATCAAAGTCACAGGCAGCAAGAATATTTTAGGAAATATCACCCTTCCTATCACGGAACCTCGGATGGTCGCTTAGATGCACTCACGCAGGGATATGGGATCCATCTATGGCTCCGATGCAGTCCTTGAAATAAGGGTAAAATCTTCCTTCATTACTTGTTATTCGATGATGTGCTGCGACACTTGGAGGTTTCAATAGTATCGGATACAATTTAATGATTGCACCCAATACAAGGTTAAAGTACCGACTTATAGTCTCACCAGAATGTCCAAACTTGTGTACAATGACGCGATTTTTAACATTGTGTCCTACTGTCTGTAGAAACATAACTAGTTGTTCATTCACTTGCACAGATCTGCTATCCCTCAATAGACCTTTCTCCCTAATCAAATGACTTAAATTGAAAAAAGCCCTCTTGCATAACCTTATTTGTTCTTGACAGGTTTTATCACTGTGACCGATAATTCTCTCTCTCTTAATAATACAGCGTAGGGATTCACAACGGTATGGCTCTTTGTTCAGATATTTTTTGATATACTGGTCTACTGCTATAACAATAGCAGTTGCAGCAAAGATTATGATTTTCCTTCGCCTCTTGTAGCCATCATCAAACTCCATTGTAAAAATAAATCTACATTTAAATTAAACAAATAATAAATTGCTGATCATGATTAATTAAAATGTTATTTTATAATTTTTTAATACAGACACTCAAACCCATCATTAGTAAACTTCCAGTGTTTACCAATCATAAAAGTGATAATGGGATAGAAAGATCCAATATTCAGTCACATATTGTTGTTCATTCAAGCAACATTCAATGAATAATTTCATTGCAAACAGAGCATCAATAGGAAAAGAATAGCAACAGAAAATCTACTGAAATGTAAATTCCCAAACTTTGATTCACAAATCACTATCAATATTGAGGACAGACAAAGCAACCACTTCCTTCCATAAACATACAAAGCAACACTAAATCCATGCGATTTTTCAACTTATTTGACAACCATGACAAGAGTTCCTATTAGAAAGTGATTGTCTAAAGTGAAATGGGTTTGATGAGAATTCAAGACAGAATTTTGGCTCAGTAATCTTATTATCAATGGGCAGAGCTCAGGCATAGGCTCCAGATCTAATAGGCTAGTGCACCCCCTTAAACCCATCCCAAAGGACCCAAACCCATCCAATTGCCCAAACCATGAACCTGCTTAATTACAAATGGATGAAGCATGGACATGCCTATCCCAGCCCATTTAACAATCAGGTAGGTCCAGGCTGGCCATATAGATTGAATCCCCCAGATCAATCTAACACTAATAGTGGCCATTGTCTCTTTACTCCAAAAATAATTAAGGTTTTTGTGAAAAAAGACAATAAATAAGGGATAACCGAATGAAGAAGAAAAGGGTAAAAGCAACAGTACTTTGAAACTCCTGGCTAGGAGTAAGACACCAATGTATGGATGGCATCATTCAGAAAATAAAGTACCAGATTACCAGTACAATCTCATTTGTTTTTCCCTCTATATTAAATGGGTAGATATTCAATAACATGAAAGATATGCGTTGATACTTCAAACCTGATCACTGACATACCTCAGAACAACTGATGCAACTCAAAACATATTTGTACCTTTAAAGAGAGACACAATCTACTAAACGGGAGCTTTTGACTTTGGTTTGGGTATCTAAAGGATGGGCCATAATAATGAAAACAACTATGTTGATCTTAGGCTCAGGCGAATCTTCCAGTAGTACCACACAGATGTTCTGTTTTAACTGCCACTGCTGCCGCTACTACAGCAGAGACCCATAGATTATGGACATTTTAATGGAGCAGATGTCCACAAGGTGTTGCTGTCTTCTTCAAATGACATCTTCTCTTTCTAATGGTTATTCCCTTTATTGGTGAACAGAGAATAAAAAAAAAAAACCTATTCTGGTTGTCTGAACTATGCAACATCATGGGAAGATGTAAAATTTGCTATTTTTTAAAAGACACATCTCTTAAAAGTGTGACAAAATAGGAAGACATTTCATGAATTTATACACAAACTACTTCTATTTGTAGAAATATATATATATTGGAATAAAAATACCTGCCACGGTTACTTCATGAATCAATCCATTAACAAGGATTCTAAAACATGGAACCTAAACAACTATCATGCAAAACCCAAATGCTGAAAATCTATCAACATCAACAACGGTAGACAATGAAACGAAATAGAACTGATAAACTTCCAAATCCCACACAAACATAATATAAATGGTTGTGATTAGTAGAATTTTAAAGGATAAAAGTCAAAAAAATCATTACACAAAAAAGGAAATGACCTATTTGATGCAGAACCTCCTTTAGCTACTACAGAGAACTTGCTGGTCTTGTGGAGTCTTGAATCTTCCTTTTGTTTTGGAGGGAATTGGTTAGACACTTCAATGGCAAAGTTTTCGGCTCAGAGGAATAAGGCAAATCAGAGCAAAGAAACCTGCATACAACAAAAACAAGTTATCCGAGAGAGGAGTAGAAGCAAAGGGGGGAAATAACTGTTATGCTATATCTGAAACTTCAAATCCCCAAATTAGGGTTTCAGATCTTCGATTGAAGAGGATAACGGACCATACCGCAGACTTCAGATGGATTTTGCACTACCCTCGGCAGCCGATCGTCTAAGCCAAATGTGTAAACCTTACACAGTGAAATAGAAACCTAAGAGGCAAACCCTAGATATGAAGGTAACAACATAAAAATTAAAAACCTAAGCTCAATAATATGAGTAAAACACAGACGAAGAACAAGAAGAAGAAAACACATAAAGAGGATCAAACGCACCTTGAATACAGCAGAAGAAGATCTCACCTCGCGTTTTCACTTTCACCGGAGAGTGTCGATCGGCTTTTAGCGAATGAGGATAAAGTGAGGGAAAAACCTGATAAAAGTTGATTTACTCTGATTCTCTACCTTTTATATGAACCCTGGAATCCCTTGACTCGATTCCGGATTTACCTATTCAGGTTAATCCACTTGAGTCCTGGGTTTTAGTGTAAATGGGTGATTCAATTGAACACGCTGACTCCGGATCAGTTGCTTTAAAATATGAACCAAACGGTTTAATTTAAATGAGAACCTGAATCCCTGGAATCTGATCCGATGGATAATTCGAACCAAATGCCCCCTAAATGTATTAGAAAGATGGATTTGTAGATATGGAATTCAAACTTATACATGAACCACAGTATTTTGAAACTTGCCCTTTAGACCCATGCATTGCTAGCTTTTCCAGCCTCCACACTAGAGAAATCCTTAATATTTGCTTTAAAGATGAGTTGTTTTCTATCAAGACATCATGAATGCATGTGTTTTGGTGGATTATAAGGTTCACCTGGGTGTCAACAACAAATGTGTTCCACAAAAACCGGCCGTTTATAAAAAGTGGGAGACTTGCATGGTTTGGTCAGAGGAGTAAAAGTTATTTAAGATTGGCCTATCTATTTCATTATAGAGAGAGAGAGAGAGAGAGAGAGAGAGAGAGAGAGAGAGAGAGAGAGGTTGGTTCACATTATAAACATGGAAAAGGTTTCACGTTCAACCAAAAAGAAGATCATGGAAGCCTCGTAAAGTTCCAGGACATAACAGCCATGAGAAAGCTAATTATAATCTGAAGGAGATATCCATCAAATCACATCAATGAAAAAGACAGCATATAAGTAATCTAACGCACGAGGCTCTCCCTATTGTAGGCTTTCAGAGTTTAAGAAGGGCAAATAATGTAGTAACCTTAAAAATATATATATATATATATATATATACTTGTTTGGTTGTTTCACATAAGAAAAACAAAAAAAAAGAGATAGAAAGAGCAGGAAATATTCATATTAGTGAATGTGTGAATATTCGTGATCCGTGAATATGACATATAAATGAAGAGAGAGAAAATAGATGTCATCCATGGATCAGGGACATTCATATGCGTGAAAATTCATCCGACTCCGATATTCTTCTTTACTTGGAACTATTACTACTTTACCATATCAGAGGCAATCTATCCCTTGCACAACATCACATATATTCCTTTAATATTCACAATTCACATTACATAGTAGCAGTAGTAGAATAGAATTACACCCACTTATAACCAACATCAAACTTTTTATTCTATTTCTATTGATTTCTTCTTCTTCTTCTTCTTCTTCTTCTTCTTCTTCTTTGGCCATGGGTTAGAGAGATGATGAACAAACATTAAGGCCTCAATTAGTCCTTGCACACAACAGTCTATGCCTTTTGAACAGGGTTGGAACACCTTGGTCAGGTGGGTGCAAGAATTTGCAGCTGGGGCATACAGGGGACGACTTGCACAACATAACTAACATGTGACACCGCCGGCACACAGCTGCCACCATCTCCGGCTGATCAAGCTCCGTCGATAGCTCCGAACCGGTCGATCTATAAACCGGTTCACGTTTAGCCCAATTATCATCCGAATGGGTCTTGAGTGATTGGTCATAAGCTAGGTTGAGTTCCAAGTCTAAGCTCATATGTTTGGGACTACTATCACCATATGCCTCTGGACATTGCCTTGGATCCATAGAGGTTTTCTTCTGGGTCCTTGTGTTGTAGAAGTGTATCTTCCCTGACTGTAAACCCAATAAATAAGCCATTAAATTTGATGAAGAATCATATACGAATATTCCACTTTTGACATTTAAGGATCGATCTTATTACCTGGATATCGAGGCATCTTTGCCACTCAGAAGGCAAGGGCTTCTGTTCAAGGTGGAGCTCAATATCAAACAGTTTTGATGTCCTTCTTGAATTCTTCTCGAGATCCTCTTTGGCTTCTTCTACCTCTTCCCATCTCCTCTTTTTTGGTGAATTCTCAATCTGAGGAATCATTTTTCTCTGATTTGGAGAAACTGGGGTTTGAAATGAAACCATGGATATGAGATGAATCTCTCTCTCTCTCTCTCTCTGTGCAACTCTTTGGTGTGATGGACTGGTGAACCGAGCTGGTTATATAGATGACTGAGGATCTAATGAAGAAATTTAGGGGACATTAATAAGGGCCCACCTTTCGTGGAGCTTCTGCTCTTTCCAACTTGGCTACGTAGGTTCGCCTTAACTTCATGAACAGGTGAGTACTTACTACTGGGCATGCATGGGAGCATAAGGACTTGAATGAGTTATTGCAGGCGGTGAGGTTCATCTAGAGAGAGAAGAAAAAACCATGTAAGTTTGTAAGTAGAGGGGGGAGGTTGGAAAGAGGAATTAAATAGGGGAGAGCGGATACAGTTGAAGTATGCTTGAATGCATATCGATCTTCAATAACTCCAACTTCCACAATTGGCTCACCCAGAAAACTAGAACTTTAAAAGCTCTCAATACTCTTAAATCTTCTAGCTATTAAAACAACCATAACCCATGACCCTTGAATTAAATACTTCTCTCTCTCTCTCCCTCTCTCTCTCTCTCAATGGTTATGAGGATGAAGTGATTAACCATTCAATGTTGCTCCTCTCATCATCTGTGACAGTTTGACCACCAACCCAACACCCCTTCCCATATAACAGCTAAATTCTATTGGTGCTATCGTCATTGTTACTTCATGACTTTCAATTCATCTTTGTTGATTGTGTTCTATTCTTCTGGAACTCGGACCAGCTCACTGTATCAAACCGGCGAGGAGTTTGAAGAAAATGAAATCTAAAATGATATTAAAAGGAATGGAAATTGCAAATAAACAATCACACAACATGTAAGGATTTACATGGTTTGGTAAGATTATCTACATCCACAATAAATTGAGACGTACTTACTATTACTGGAGAACAGAGTTAGCCGCTCGTCCTCACACTTCTCTCTGATACAGAAAAAAGAACCTCGCTACAAATTTACAGTAAAACATACATAGATACATATTACTGAAATACCCATGTAACCCTAAAAAATTATCTCCATGGACTTGCCATGGCCCCACCTGTTCATCTAGATGTCTTTTAAAGAGTCCATTGAAATCAATCTACAAATACAAGCAACGAAATACAAGATTTCGTACCCCATCTCTTTCTCTTATAATTTTGATTGACCCAACTGTTGAAAGAGGTTAAACCCTCTTAGCATAACATTGTAAAATATATAAATCCAATTGTTCCTATTGTTCCATTTTCTTTAGTTATATTTCATAGATCAGTCCACATTTCGAACCACGAGGGCATTTGTCAGTTTAGGTGACAAATAGGGTTATTGGAAAAATTTGCGAATTAGGGTTATTAGACAACAAAAATATTTAGGTGGGTTAACTCAAGAAGGCAAGTTAGGGAAGGTTCAGGACAAAGTACGCAAGTCCCACTGACCATGTTTCTTACAAATTTTATTATCTAAATAGATGTAGGGTTTTGATAAATTTCATTTATGGAGACATATGATCCTCACCGTACATTATTTAAATGACCCTAGCCGTACCCCACCTACCAAATCAAATAGGGAGGGACCCTCTAAGTGGGCTTCACAGGTGACAAAAAACTGCTACTAACGTTTCTTTTTTCCCCAAGGTTACTTGTGTCTTAGCCCCTCAAGAGTTAAAAATCTAGTATGGTCTTCAGGGAAACATGGGAAGAGAGAGAGAGAGAGAGAGAGAAGGGGGGGGGGTGTTCATATCTCTACCAGCCTTCATTAACTCAACTTGAATACTCTTAAATGCAGAATTCAAGGATGTAGCATTGACAAGCCTCGCTTTCTACAAAACTTTTCTTCATGACTCACACCACCGGTTTATGTTTAATGCTCTCAACCTACTTCCCTCTTTCATTAAGAGCTTCTCTTTCTATCTGTGAGAACTCATTCAAAGCTCTCCTCTACGTAAGAGAATAAATGTTAAATTTACTCTCGTCTCCAAGTGGACCAAAACGGTATTTATCAGAATTCTCTTTAAAAATTTTTATTTCCTTCACTAACCTCATTGAAGTGATCTATCCATATGTTACAGTTACACCATACCTTAATTTAGATTCTAGGGACATGGAATCGGACCCACCATTTGGATTGGCCCTGCCAAGGTGATGTGTTGGTTCTTTGCATAGGGAAAGATTTTAAATGGATCCCACCCTCTTATGAATCGGACAGAGTTTAAACTTAATAACTAGGGATCAAGGCTAGAGAACCTCTTTTGGAAATTGAAACACACCTTTGAAGGTAACCCAAACTTGAAGCTAAGGCCCATTAGAGTTGATCATTGGTTTTTTGATAACCCTAAATTAACAGGGTACCCTTGAGCAAAATGAATTAATAAGTAAACAGGTCTACCAACAAAATTCAGCATTAAAAGGGTCATGAAGGAGTGAAGGACCACGAACTAATGATTTCTTGTGGCTCTACCAACTCTTATACTAATAAAAAAAAAAAAAGCCTTCATCAACTCTTGTCATTTTTTTTCCTAGAAAATCTTAACAATGTTGTTTGATAGCTTGTAGTCGTTTGGTCAGATCAGTTGGTGGAATCTAGTGCATTAGTAAATGTATGATTATATTTCCTTCCCTTAGGCTGCAAATGAGATTTATATTCCAAAAAGAATTCACATTATTGATCTAATGATCTTAATTCTGATTATTGGGATCATAAATGATCATTTAGAGTAGGTGGTAATTTAGGTTTCTTGTAGAAAATCTCCGTAGATTTTAAGTTTATCAAAAAAGAATGGAGGAAGTTTTCCTTCAACCATGGTCAAGGGATTCGTATGGTGTGCATTATGTAATGGGTATTGAGGAATAATACATGGATATTATCGACTTCATACTATAAGAGACAAAATTATGACCATTGATGGATGTACTTTTACTCCACTCACGATATAAAAAAAAAAAAAAACTCTCTCAGAAAGGGGAAAAAATGGGGAAATTTCAATACCTCCCTTGAGGTATTACATATAGTTTGATGCTCCCTGAAAAAAATATTTTTATACAATTGTATCAAAATATTTTGAAGTAATTAATGGATGTACTTTTCCTTCACCAAAAAAAAAGACTTTAGAAAATTTTCAATATTTCCCTTAAAATATTACATATAATTCTCCCTTACAAAAATATTTTTGCTCAATTATACCCAAATACTTGAAAGTACACCACAAAATTTTCCATGTTCTTAAATTCCTTACCCCTTTTGAAATAGTGGGCCTATGTGAATTTGTTTAAAGTCAACTCAAATCAAATGATCCTACCCGTTCTCTCATTCCCCATTTGCTAATTGCACATTCACCTGATCAAATGTCTTTAGAAATTAGAGTGGCAGGTATACTCAAGTCAACAGCAAATTAGGACCATTAGATATGAAGACTTTATTTTCCATCCAACTTAGGAGATAACCATTTCTGATGGACCCACCACTGAAATTTTACCAGGATTGCCCCGATAGCCATCTACGCTACAGTTTAAATATTTATTTGAGTGATCTATTGCAATCGAGCCCAGAAAAATGGCATAATGTAATATTCTAAGGGCAATGTTGGAAAATAAAAAAGAGAAGGGGAGAAAAGGTTGGGAAATTTAGAAATATGGGTATAAATGTTTTTGGCAAGGAAAGTATCAGTAATTATTGATAAAATGTCGGGGAGATATTTAGGGGAGAGTGTTGGAGGACTGATAAAAGAAAAGAACAAAGAGGGTATCTATTGTTATTAAGTTAGGAAATTGCATACTTGTGAGGTGTAAGCTTGAAAGCCAAGATATGTATATAAATCAGTTTTGTGATTACTCATTCAATGAATGAAATCAAAAGAAGATTTTTGGGTTCAACAAAAAAATTAAAAAAAATTAAAAAAAATTAAA